>NC_063204.1:886499-927210 GCF_017589495.1 Alosa alosa
TCATCCTGCATGAAAGTTAAGCCGAATGACAACACAAATATTGACAAATACCACATACATGTAAAACAAAACAATGATGTAAAGCAAGCACACATAAATAAATTGAGAAGTAGGCTAATATGGGTCCTTGCACTTGCAGGCTAACACGGGCCCTTGCTTAAAACAGAGGTTTACTCCTAATCAGAAGTTTTCAGACTTACATGCATTCCCTACCTCTTCATTTGTGAAAGTATTCCTGAGGTGATCCCTGACGTCGGGTTTTAAAGCAACAGGAGGAAAAACCAGCATCCTGCATGCGAAAGAAGCCTCCCTCAAACCCCCTGCTCACAGAGTAGCCTCTCAGTCTCCAGGATGGCGGGGAGCAGGGTGAACGACTTCAACACGGCTGGCCAAAGCAATGCTACAGCTGAGCCAACGTCTAGCGCTTTATATGGAGGAAAGAAAACAAGAGCAGCGGTGAGCGAACACAGCCCGTACCAGGATGGTCATGCACCTCACTTGAAGCAAGTCTACGCGCAATACAGGCGTTTCGACATCACCATACTACTACAGGAATGTCACGTCAACAGCCTGTCTGTTTCAAATTCATCTTGAAACTCACACGTGCTCTTTGGAAGAGAGCTCAGGGGCATCGCTAGCAGTTGAAAACATTCGGGGCTTAGTTCGTAGAGTCTGAACTGTTCTCATAATTCCCATTTTGGCTGCCTTTGATGCTCACTTTTGATAGATTAATCCATCGACTCTCATTTGCGCCACATTCATTTAATAATATGGACAATAATATTTTGACAATTAAAGGATGTAATGACCTGTTGTTATCTTCACATTTCTGTTTGCTGTTAAAAACGAACTATATAGCCTAGCCACCTAGCAGAGTGGCGTTTTAAATAGCAAGATGCATCATATGGTTCATGTTTTGCTTAGCTTAATAAGGAGAACGAATCATTGAAAACTCACTAATTCGATTCTACAAAGGCAAAGTAAGTGTACTGTTCGGCCAGCTCCAAACTGTAGGCTAGTGAGTGAGTGCAGGGCAGATAACCAACCTGAACTTGTAAATGAGAGCATCCACCACCTCCTTGTCCTTGTTGCCTTTATGATTTCCTTATAACTTTCTAATTTCAAATAGGGAATGACATGTCCACCCCTGGAGCGGTCACCTCTCCCTCTCGTGAGCGCACTAAGTAGTCTACGTTCCAAATGATGTTTTATAGGAAGGTAACGTTCGATCTGAAGGAGCATTCCGAAATGGCTTCTTCTTCTGTTGGTTTTCGTCGCAGTTTCAACTTCAGTGCATTACCGCCATCTACTGGACTGAGGTGTGTTGGAATGTTGGAATTTGATAGGATACAGGAACTGCAGAGTTAAATTGAAAATGAGGATTGGTAATGTCGGAATAGCGGTACTAAAAAAAAAATCGGAGTAGGGGCATGTCTAAATAGAGGCATGTCGTAATAACGGTTGGTGTTCTTCGTCAGAAATATACTGTTTTGCAAAGCACTGCGCCCATATGCTTTACAGACAGAGAAAATGACATAATGTGTGTTGACAAAATGGTGCACGTGTGCTGTGGTTTGACAAATGTATCAGACTCTGTTGTACCATTTCAGTGATACCAGGTTGCCTTTTGTTTGATACATGTCTTTATTTTCATGTATTCTTTTTTAGGTTAATTGAACTCAATTGAAAGTAAAACAATAACAACAACTAGATGTACCGCATAGCGGTACAAAATATGACCGCCGCTCAGTCCTGTACATCCGTTCCGCGAAAATAAATCACACTTCAATTTGTCTCCATATTTTACTCCATCCCCCCACTCTTGAAACTTTTTGTGTATGCTTGTTTGGCATGCCTGAGTGTGTGTGTCTGCACAGAAAGTAGCCTACTGGTGCTGAAAAGGTGAATAGATTGTAGAATAGCCAAAGAAGATGTAGCATTGTTATAAAACCTTTAAAATCTCTAAACAATCACAAGTAGGGCAGTTCATCACAGTTCATCCATTGCAACTGGATTGATGAAAGGTCACTTTCCACCTGTAGGCTACATTGTATTTGGGAAAAAAACATTTGGGTATCAGCATAATGTTATTTATTTATTTTTATGTATTTTTAAACAAAAACATCTCTGTCAGTTCCATGCCGCTTTCAGCAGCTATCAAAACAAAGGTCATTTTTTGGATGGATGGATTTTTGTGAATGTTTCTTCTTCTACATAAGATTTTAGTCATCTTTAGTTCATGTAATACTTTATTGTCAATGCACAAATTAAGTAACAGTAGTCTGAAACGTTATTGTTAATGCACAAATTAAGTAACAGTAGCCTAGTCTGAAACGAAATGCTGTTTTACATCTAACCAGTGGTGCAAATAACTGACATGTCCAAATGGGCCTTGATGAAATGCGCCGCTAGACTGTTCATACACATTTTAACGGGCCAAAGTTGAAGAGCTTTTTTGTCCGTTATTGTTAGTGCAAATATAGGCTGATTCATGTTCCCTTGCATTGTTTAACTGAGGTCCATGGCTAGTCTGGCTTTCATCAGACCAAGCTCAATCTTTTAAGAAATCAAAAAATAAAATAGCGGGCGGATCAGGCTGGGTTCACCCAGCCTAGTCCATAGGCAACCGATATTGTTTAATTTTCCGATTGAGATATACACGCCTTGGCTATTCTAAATGCAAAAAAAATGCATCAGGGAGTTATGACAAAAACGGTAACTAACAAACTAGATCCTAATAGAAAGCTGTTAGCTTCCTAAGCTACAGGTAGGATTATAAGGTATGCTGGCGACACAAATAAAATCTCCTTTTGAAACCAATGGCTTACGCCTTACAGTATCAAGCGGACTTAAACTGTCATATCGTGGGCGAAAAGTTGTAATAACATTCACGCAGCCCATGAGTCAAGGAAAAGCGCGAATGAAGTAGCCACTTCTAAATGGGACCCACTACACAGTAGCTTAAGGTGTTTTGCTAAAGCAGCCATAATGAAATGAAGGTGTCATTGTTTGGATACTTCACACCGCGTGCTTTTTAATTTCACAGACTACAACTACCAAGCTGTAATCAAAGCACACTCGATTCCCCTCTCACACCCCCTGCACGCCTTAAAACAAAATAAACAGGCGTCTCAGTCTCACGATGTATAGGCAAAACTGTATCAGACCGTGTAACGTTGGTAAATCTTCCATTGCACAGAATGATTTTGTAGCATTTGCAATAAATGACAGTCTAAAAGATACAAACAGTGCTGCTATACATTTGTTTGGTATAACCGCATTTATAGTTTTCTACAAATGCAATAAATCAAATGCCTCCATCACTCAACCAACGCTAACGTAACATTACCTAGGTCCTTATTGATTACAAGATTAACGTATCTGCAGTAAAACCAAGCATGTCCGATAAACATCCTCAGATTTATTTAAAACCAAGAAGAAATGGGAATTACACTTCATGTGAACATCGTCCTATCCTTATTAGATGTTCGCGTGAAATTACAGTCCTTGTATGAAACGCGTCCATTGTTTTTTCCAACCCACTTTTTTAACTTCCAACAAAATTACGCCTCACTGCAACGATCGCCATCTAGTGGACAAACGATAAACGACCAATACTGAAAATGCAGCCATGATGATGATGATGATGAATATTTATTTTGGCTTTCTTTTAATCCTACTGATTTTCATTTTTTTACCGGGGGCAAATCACAAATGAGTGATTATGAGCCAGGTTGATGTGGGCCCTGAGACCAACATACCATAAAAAGATTCACAGAGAACTGTTTCTGCCCTACCCTCCTTTCGGGGGTCCAGTCCAGCGGGGGCTGCAGATGAAAACGAAAAATGACGGTT
This sequence comes from Alosa alosa, assembly GCF_017589495.1. Classification (NCBI taxonomy): domain Eukaryota; kingdom Metazoa; phylum Chordata; class Actinopteri; order Clupeiformes; family Clupeidae; genus Alosa; species Alosa alosa. The sequence goes on from NC_063204.1 coordinate 890,355, forward strand.
CCATGCTATCCATGTGGGGGTACATGCCCACAAAGTTTTGTGTACCCGGTCTTTCAGTGTCCCGAAATCCTTGTTGGTGTATCGTCACTAAATGTACACATAAATTATTTTATTGTAAGGCCCCCATGAACGAAAGTACACAAAACTTGGCATGTATTCAGAGGGTGTCATAATGATCCTACACTTTTAATTTCGTGCAGTTTTGACCTTGTCAGCCAGAGATATTGAGATGAAAACACTTAATTTTTGCTTTTTAATTTTTTTAACTAGGTGGCGCTATACATGAAATAAGTGGTAATGGGATGGGTTGACATGCCCCCTTAAGACCAACATACAAAAAAAAGGTGGACCCCCTAGGCCCTACGGTTCTCGAGATATTCACAGAAAACTGTCTCCGGCCACCTACAGGCCAGTTGGTGTATAGTAATATAAATTAATTTATTGTGTGGCCCCCATGAACACAATTCCACGAAACTTGGCGTGCATTCAGAAGGTGTCAAAATGATCCTACACTTCCAATTTCGTACAGTTTTGACTATGTTAGGTCACAGATAACTACAATTACAACACCTCATTTTTACTTTTTTGTGTTTAACTAGGTGGCGCTATACATGAAATAAGTGGTTATGGAATGGGTTGACATGACCCCTTGAGATCAACATACAAAAAAAAGGTGGTCCTCCTAAACCTTACGGTTCTCGAGATATTCACAGAAAACTGTGTCTGCCCTACCCTCCTTTTTCGGGGTGCAGTCCAGCGTGGGGGCTACAGATCAAAACGAAAAAACGATGGTTCCATGCTATCCATATGGGGTTACATGCCCACCAAGTTTTGTCTACCCCGGTCTTTCAGTGTCCCGGGAATCATTGACGGAAATTTGGACATAAAGAAAAAGAAAAAAAAAAAAAAAAAAAAAAAAAAAAAAAAAAAAAAAAAAAATCTGACTAAACCTATATGACCCGCCAGGCTTAAGCTGCGCAGCGGGTCATAATAATAATAAAATATTGTTTATACATTTCCACTTGTGTTTACTTGTCTTTGTTTTCATTTAGGCATGTACATTGCATACTAATTTAAACAGCTTAGGTCGACTTTTTTCTTTTCTGGGAATTGAGAATTTTTCTGCAGCTGGGACACAGCCACTGCTTTGGGACTTTGCTGATGTGAAGGCAAGTTTGGTGGAACTTACCAATTGTGCAAAAGCCAGACACACAGACAAGCATATTCCCTTGTTCTGGCTCACGACAGTAGCACCATTGCTGACCTTGATCAGCAATTGGTACTACGGGTTGTGGAGCAGAGAAATATTTACCAAGCAGCTCAGGTACAATACATTTTTTAAAAAACTCTGTGGCACTTTCTAACTCTTAAGTAAAGAAAAGGTAGATCTAGGGTGATGCGTTCTACAAAGGCGGAAGTGCTGTCCTTCTCAGTCCAAACAATAAAATCACTGTAGGGCATGTTGGTGACAAACAGCTGCATCTGAACCTGATAGTATTAGGCATAACCACGCTTCAGTCTTAAAGGATAATTCCGGTGTGATTTTGACCTAAAGTGTGTTGAAACATGATACCGAGTGTGAACGTGTGTCAGATAGCTCACCTCGACTTGTCCCCTGCAATCATCGCATTACAGTTCACGCAACTCCTGCAGGGGAAGTTGCCAGGATCAAGAGTTGAAAGCCAATTGGTTGGCGGAGTGAAAGAGTCAGCTCTCACCAGCGTATCTCTCAAATTTTTACACCTCTTATAGGCAAAAAGTGGAGGGTTTTGAAAAGATTGGCCGATCTGTGGATCGCTAGATAAGACATGCCAATGTCTTTTGACTATGGACTTAATCTCACCAGAAAGGGGTGAAAAAGTTGTGGATAAGATAACACGATTATCTGAAGTGGCTTCTTTTTCTTAAAAAGTGATTCTCGTTCTGTGCCGCGTACCTTATTCAAACATAAATCCAAATTAGTGTTATCATGGCCTTTGGCGAGGAAACGGTCATATAGAATTTTGGCCTGATCTTCAAACTCTTCGTAAGTACTACAAATCCTCGTCATACGTAGAAACTGGCTATATGGGAGACTCTTTTTCATAGAAGGGGGGTGGTAGCTTTTGGAGTGCAAAAAATTATTCCTGTCCGTGGGTTTACGAAACACTGATGTCTGTAACACTTGTCCAGTAGATCTAAATACCCTAACATCAAGGAAGACTATGGAAGACATGTTGTATTCCCATGTAAATTGTACAGAGTCAAGTCTTGTGTTCAAGAATTCCTGAAATTGATTAAGTTGTTCCACTGTTCCACTGAAAACAAAAAAAACACATCATCAATGTACCGAAACCAACATTTCAGACAGTGGTGGAAGATATTATCTGAAGAATAAACAAAATCCGCTTCAAATTTGCCCATAAATAAGTTTGCATAGTTTGGGGCAAATGGAGATCCCATTGCCGTACCCTTTACCTGGTGGTAAAAATTGTTTTCGAATTTGAAATAGTTCATAGTCAGCACTATGTGTGCCAAGTCCCACAAGAATTTAGCTGGAGGCTCATCAACATCTCTAGATTTTAAGTAGTGTTCTAAAGCCCTCCTTACACTGACAGACTTTGGAAAGATTCACAAAGATTTGGAAAAGATTTGTGAAAGATTACAGTCTCAGACCCTCTCACATCTAAAGACAAGTAGTAGAGTTTTAAGTCACAGACTATGATTTTGCAATGACTAGGGATCTTGCAGGGTCACTATTTACAAGACTGCAACTAGATTCCTTTAAATTATTACCCATCGTGCAATAGATAAACAGGAACTGAAATTATAGCATACTAAACTCAAAGTCGTATTTTCGTGTTTCTGGAGCATTGTTTCATCCCTAACCGATATAGAGTTGTTCTGTCACGTGGAAGAGCCGACTAAATATGTATAAGAAATGACAAATATTATAAGAATAACAAATAATCATATAGGCTACATCTGTTGCCTACTTTGCCCCTTCCTGTTTGGTGTTGGAGAGAGGTCACTATTGGTTTTTATAGTTCACGTCACTATTTGCATGAGCCACGACTAGAAAGACTTACGATAATATCAAACATGTTTGATATTGTCGTAACGACAAAACTAGTAAAGGACTGACTCCGACTGACTTAAAACCGCTAAGATTGGCACCTTACACTTAACGATCTAGTTGGCGGGAGCCTTGATTCCAATACAACTCCCATGATTTCTGTCCGACTTTGGAAATTTAGTCGCCGACTGTGAAAACAGACCAAAATCGTACAATGTAAGGCCGCCATAAGGCACATAAGCCTAAATCATGGGGAATGTTGGTATACAGGCTAGTTACATCCATAGTGCATAGCAAGTCATTGTCAGATACATGAACATTCATCAGTTTATTGAGAAAATCTGAAGTGTCCCTTAGATATAAGGGCAATGTCCATACAATTGGCTTTATATACCAATCTACATATTGTGAGATGGATTCAGTTAAGGATTGGCAGCCGCTACGATTGGGCGTCCAGGGATGGTACCTTCACATTTTTTTATGGATTTTTGGCAAGGTGTAAAATACAGGTCGTTACTGGATAAAGCTTTGTAATAGAAAATCCAATTCATTCTTTGTGATGTAATTTTCTGTTTTGCCACTGTTCAGAGTTCTTTTAATCATATTGAAGAAACAACTAGTTGGATCGCACGTAAGGGGGGAGTAGAATTCCTGATCTCCAAGTTGATTCAGAATTTCATTACGGTATGAATCTTTGTCTTGTATTACAACTGCCCCACCCTTGTCGGCAGGCTTTATCACAATGGAATCATCTTAAGCTAAAGCGCCGAAAGGCTTCAAGTTCTCTGATAGAAAGGTTTGAGTAAAAATGTTGTTCTCTTGTGAATCGGTTAGAGACATCCTGATCCACCAACTGGCAGAAAGTCTGGACCGAGGGATTTAATACAGGGGGCATAAATGTACTTTTAGGCTGAAAACGGCTCTTCTCCGAATTTTCTCTAGAATTAGTAGTGTCTTTGGGTTGAGTTAAGGGTAGGCCTGCTGGGCTCGTTGTAAAGAAAGACTCCAATTTAATTGATCTGAATAATTTGAAAAGTTCAATCTTTGTCATAAAGGGATCAGCGTGCTTAGAAGGAACAAAAGAAAGACCCTTTGAAAGAATGTCAGTCTCTTCCGCACTGAGTGATCTTTTAGACAGATTTACATTACATTACATTACATTTGGCTGACGCTTTTTTAGCCAAAGCGACTAACAACATGGTAAACAGTTTAAGTTTTAGAGCAATTCTCAACAATTTTAGGACAATTTAAAAAAAAAATTAGAGTACAGTAAAAATAAGTGCATCAGTGAGTGCTGTTGTTAACAGTCAGTTTAACCCTTTAGGCGCCAGAGATTTTTTTCCGAAACGATCAATTTTGACATCTTCATTTCAAAAGGCTATATCTTAAAAGTGATAAGAGATAGAGACTTTCTGTAAATTAGAGAAATATTAAGGATGACCCAAAGTTTATGTAGAGATTAAATGTTTATATCTAATTTGCATATTATGACGTCATATGGTGGCGGCCATCTTGGATTATAGAATTTTCATGAAAAGTTGCATGTTTGAATGATAAAATGCACCACTTCTTTCCCCCCAAAATGTCCCTCACCTTCTGTATGCTATATTGCACAATACTGAATGCTCAGGTAAACAGCAAGTAGTGAACAAACTGTGTAAATCATTACTAATAAATGGCCGAAACAAACCAAATGCATGTAGCGGTAGACTGGCCTTTTGCTGTAGAGATTTTCCATTTACTACATACAATAGGCACTCTGATTCCATGTATGGGGCACATATAGATTATTCAGATGACACACAAACACAAGTAGACAAGACCTGTTTAGTTCAAAAGCTCATTTGCCACGGCAAGGCACAGATCAGGAGTGAGATGACGAGACAAGACAAGAGACAATGTTAGTATTTTTTTTCTTTTTGTTTTTTTTCTTAGCTGACAAAGACACACACATCACAAGGACATGAACACACAAAAAGGAACACATAGTGTATGTCCTAAATGATCAGGGAAATAGATAGCAAATCAACAGTGTAAATCATTACTAATAAATGGCTGACATTTTTTTTTTTTTTTTTGTAGCAGGCCTTTTGCTGTAGAGATAATGACTCCCTATCCCTATCCATACAGGGCCGGCATTCCCATCATCTTGTGATAGACTATGCATGACCTAATGTGTGTGTGTGTGTGTGTGGGAGGGGAGGGGAAGGCGTGTCACCACCTCCACCATCACGAGCAGCATGGCCAGATCTGCCTCGCGCCCCAGTGGAGAGAGAATTCTTTGCTTCGGACTAGGCCTACTGTCATTCTCATTGCGACTCCCACACACTGCCACTCGTTTCCCCTAACTCTCCTATGAGCACTTCGACCTCGTCTAACATACCCAGTCGCATTAGACAAAGGCTCCACCACGTTACTGTCGCCGCGATTGTGGAGAGGCAAAAGACAGAAGCTAGCGCTATTAGGCTACCTCCAGCCTTGTTCGCCACACCACTAACACCCTGCTAACTTCCCGATGAACACTCCGAACCCGTGAAACATTATTCCCACCAGTGACATTGGGCAAACGATTCAACGTTTGTGCTTGGTGTAAGCTAAACTATGGAGTAAACTCTCACTTTGTCCAGCTGCATCATTGAAGGCAGGGACGCATCTGAAGCCTCACTAAACGAATCACCGTCATTTCCTGAAGGCAGATATTCCCCTTCAGAATCAGGGTCCGCGAATAGAAGACCCAACACTTCATTTCAGGTAAACTTTTTTTGATGCCATTAGGCGATAATCTAATGCAAATACCGCTATGCGTTGACAATATCGCTCTGACTAAGTGGCTCACATGCACACTAGCTCGGTATTGCACGCGCACTGATTCAATGCGCTGTAGCTCAAAAGTTTGTTTAAACCATGACCTTTTTCGGACTTCGGGGATGGCGTATGACATGTCTGCCACCTAGTGGAGTGGATGTCGAACGAAATATGACACCCTATTTGACTAAATCGGCCGTTTTATTCAGTACCGCATCTTGTCGAGTAAACTCGACAGTGGCGCCTAGAGGGTTAAGACGGCTGGTGAGTGCTAGGATTAGCAAGACTTGTAAGTGTTGCTATGAGAGGAGATGTTCTCTAAAGAGCTGGGTCTTCAGGAGTTTTTTGAAAATGGAGAGGGATGTCCCTGCTCTTGTAGGAACTGGCAGTGTGTTCCTCCAACGAGGAACAACAGATGAAAAAAAGTTTGGATTGGCCTGGCGTACTGGTGGTAGAGCTAGGCGTTGTTAGATCTGAGGAGCGCCAGCGGTCTGGAGGTAGCGTATGTCTGTATGAGGTCATTCAAGTAGGTGGGAGCAGAACCAGAGACTACTTTGTAGGCAAGCGTTAGAGACTTGAATTTGATGCGGGCCGCCATAGGTAGCCAGTGTAGCTGGATGAGCAGCGGGGTAACATGTGCCCTTTTGGGTTGGTTGTAGACCAGGCACGCCGCCCGCGTTCTGGATCATCTGAAGTGGTTTCACTCGCGCAGGCTGGGAGACCTGTCAGGAGGGCGTTGCAGTAGTCGAGTCGTGAAGATGACTATTGCCTGAACCAGAAGTTGGGTAGCATCTTGAGTCAAGTATGACTCCTGATTTTCCATTATGTTGTAGAGTCTTGCTTGGGCATGACCGGGCGACTGAGGCAACATGATCTGAGAAGTTTAGTTGGTTGTCGAGAACAACTCCTAGATTTCTTGCAGTCCTGGTAGGTGAAACAGACAGGGAGTCAAATTTGATGTTGATGTCGTGGTGTATGGTAGGTTTAGCTGGGAGGAGCAGCAGTTCAGTCTTTGAGAGGTTCAGCTGGAGGTGGTGTGCCTTCATCCATGTAGCTATGTCTGAGAGGCAATCAGAGATCCGTGCTGAAACCGTGGGGTCATCAGGTGGAAAGGACAGATAGAGCTGTGTGTCGTCTGCATAGCAGTGGTATGAGAAGCCATGCTTGACGGATAGTCTGTCCCAAGGAGGTGGTGTAGATGGCAAAGAGAAGGGGGCCCAGCACTGAGCCCTGGGGGACCCCTGTGGTGAGATGGTGAGGTGCAGATAGCTGACCAAGCCATGATACGTTAAACGAGCGTCCTGTGAGGTAGAATTCAAACCAGGAGAGAGCAGAACCGGAGATTCCCATGTTAGCAAGTATAGCGAAGGATGCGGCGATTAACCGTGTCAAAAGGCAGCCGATAGGTCAAGCAGAATGAGTACTGATGACCGAGCGGTCGCCCTGGCTTCTTTTAAGGTTCTGTTACAGACAGCAAAGCCGTTTCGGTAGAGTGGCCGCTTTTGAACCCAGACTGATTTGGATCCAGAAGGTTGTTCTGTGAAAGGAAGTCAGAGACCTGTTTGGAGACTGAGCGTTCAATGCCTGGATGATAGCTGGTGCGATGGTGGGGCTTTTGGACTGAAGCAGGGTTGAGAAGTATAGGGTCCAGCTGGCATGTGGTAGGGCGGCTGAATGTCAGGAGTCTAGATACTTCACTCTGGAGAGAGGTCGTGAATGCTGAGAAAGATGTTCCAGCATAGTCCCTAGAGGTTGTAGGAGTCAGCGGTATCTGAGTCAGATGTTCCAGCAGTCCCTAGAGTTGTAGGCATGTATCTGAGAATTGACTGCTGATTGCTGCTGATTGCCGCCGTTTTCGAGTGCCTGTAGCACTGTTGATTTTGTCATTGTAGAAAGCCGTCTTAGCAGCAGTGATGCTGGCTGAGAAGGAGGTCATCAGTTAGTTTGGATTTGTGCCATTTCCTCTCCGTGGCTCTGAGCTTGGTGCTGCTCGTCCGGAGGGGTATCATTTAGCCATGGATGAGAGTGTTTGGATCGAGCTGGCCTTGTGGTAAGAGAGCACAGCTCGTCTAGACACGAGCTCAGTGTGGAGCAGAGCGAGTCTGTGGCCTCATTAACCTCCAGAGAGGAGAAGGTGTTGAGTGGAGGTAGATCGGAGGCAACCACAGAGGAAAAGTGCGTAGATTTACTACATTCGATGTCCCCGACCACTTCGTCCTGCGTAATCTGTGTTTCTTGCCACCCCGCCGTGTCGGTCTCCTCTTCTGTTTTGAGGCCGATGTCCTTGTCTACCCCCCTGAGATAAAAAAGGATAATGCACTTTCGCTTGCCGATTCATCTGTTGAGAGGTCGCTGGAGAAGGTGTCAGTAGTTTGGCGTGTGGTGTGCATTCTGCACTCAGGTGCAGGGTTGGAAAGCCACTGGTAGACATGGTTGTTTTTGTAATCCAAGGTGTCTCGGCGATACTTCCGCAGTTTGATTTCCAATAGCTCTTTTTTATATCCATCCAGAAGAGCAGTGCAGCGATCGTCAATATCTTTTAGTTGATGAGTATCAAACTTACTTTTCATTTCTTTTTGGACGTTGATTTCAGTCCGCACTTTTGAGATTTCTTCATTCGCGTGTTCAATGACTAAAAGCATTAGGTCCAGTGAACATTTGTTTAAGATATCACACCACTTTTTGCAGAATGTCTCATTGTGTCGTCCTATGGTTGGTTCTTTGTTGATTCTGAGTCCTCTTGGAATACGTTTATTTCTCCAATACTGCGACAGGGTTGAGCCATGTAGCACATTTCGGGTTTCTTTCTTCTTCAGAAATTCCAATCGCTGGGATAAAGACCCAAAGACGTCGGTGGAGAGGGTAGAATCAGGTGGGAATAGAATCCTTTCGGAATCAGTTTCGGAATAGGCCAGAGTGGAGGCCCTTGCCTCTGTCAGTTTGTCTATATCTTCGTAGGACATGGTACTAATTGTGTGGAGGAGCGGCGTCAAACGACAAAAGTCTTCAAGTAGCAGTGAGAGCAGGCGCGCTCAACTCCAAATCTCACAACAACTCCACTTTTTGCCTATAAGAGGTGTAAAAATTTGAGATACACTGGTGAGAGCTGACTCTTTCACTCCGCCAACCAATTAGCTTTCAACTCTTGATCCTGGCAATTTCCCCTGCAGGAGTTGTTTGAACTGTAATGCGATGATTAAAGGCAACTCCTTTTTACATCTACGGACCGGCGAGTCTTTCTCTGTGAGGGGGAGAATCACTTGCCACACATCCTTTGTTGTTTACTTACTGAAATGTCCATGCGGGTTTTGTTATGTTGGTAAAACAAAAAGAGAATTAAGAATATGAATAAATGAACACAAAAGCAACATATGTAATCATGACATTAAGTCATCTGTGGCAAGACACTTCAATGAATCTAGGCACGACGTCTGTACTTTGAAATTGCAAGGCATCGAGGCAGTTAAGCCTCTTAAACGGGGCGGAGACAGGGGTGCTATCTCCTTCAACGGGAGGCTTTCTGGATCTATACGCTCCAAACAGTACACCCTAATGGTTTAAATGAAGAACTGGTTTTAAATTGCTTCTTGTGAGTGTCTATGACCTTTGTGTAATGCATATCTATTTACTGGGCTGTATGTAATGTATAGCCTATGTGGTGGGCTCTCTCTATTTTTGCATAATTTTAAATAAATAAATTGCTGATTAATGCATTAACATGTAGAATGCCAGAAGGGGCTGAGAAGATGGTTGCGCTATGTTTGTATTTTTTGCTCAGCCTATTTAATGTGTCAATCAATTGTATTTAGGGTATTATTATTTTTTTTATTTTTTTTTTAATTTGGCAACTGTTTGATAGGGTTTGCATGTGTCTATTTACTATAGTCTGATGTATTGTGCCTTTTTTTGTGCAAATATGTTGTACAACTAATGGTGCAGCGCACCCTTGGGTGCAACTCACCTAATGACCTCATGTGTTCACCTGTAACCCTTTACCCCTTCAATGATAAAAAGCATTCATGTTGGTAGTCACACTACATACTGACGATGGCTTAGGCCGAAACGCATCTGTGGACATGGCATTAATAAATAAGTAAAGAGAATGTACTGGAGAGTGCGGTTTTTCTATTCTAAATAATTAAAACTGCTTCATGAGTCGACGATTGTTCATGAATGTCAAATCAACTGTGTGCTACACAAATTAAATACTAGGCATAAATTGAATTGAAAGCCATTGCATTTCAGATAATTTTATTTTAAACACTTTGGGACTTATGGGAGACAATAGGCTATTATGTTGATACTAATTTATTTTATGACCACCTACACCTAGACAATAATTTGGAGTGAACTCTTTTAATATAAGAACGTAGGTTATAGATAGTTTTGAATATATGCCCAAGTTGTTTTTGAGTTTATACTATTTATTCATTCACTCGTTTTGTTCAAGCATAGACTGTATAGTCTATGTGTTCAAGAGTGAAGCCAATCAAACTCGCAATTGATTTCAAACCATTAGCATTGTTATTTTAAATGTATGTTTTCATTATTCTCCAATTTCTGTAGGCAATTTATTTTTTTCTCTCGATGTTAAATTTGATGACTTTCGATGAAAATCCTGTAGATGGCGCTTGCCTATCGAACAGAAATTGTCTAGTATTGTCTTCATTTTACGACATATATCGTCTTTTCGTCAATCTACTGTTTTGGACTACTTTTCTACCTCGTGCACGAGCAGAGATGAAGCTGAACTAAACCTTGCTTGAATAAACGAGGCCAAGATGCCGCTAACTTGAGTAAATGGAACGGCTTCAGCCCCGAGTGAAAGTCTACGCTAGTTCAAGCCAGGCTATTTCTGTTAAGCGCCGCCTTCATTAGCGAGGTTGATGGAATATCCCCTATATATATCCCCATAATGAATGGAAAACAGTATGTATGATGTAGGTACTGACTGGAAATATGATGTAGGTACTGACTGAACCGGAATCGAAATAAGAAATCGGAATTGGAATCGTTCAAATTCAAACGATACCCAACCCTAATACTAATATACATGCACTTCAAAACAGTCAATGTTTAAAGTGCTAAGATTGTTCACAAAAGTTTGTGAAAACATGCACATCAGAGTACTGTTTTAATAATGTAAAATATAATTAGGCCTACAATAGTTTCATTGTTTTTGCATTGTTGCATGATGCTTGCATGAGAAATACTTCTCAAAACAACAGCAGTTATATGGGTTCTGTTGTTTTGGGATGTTTCCCTCATGGAAGCATCATACACTGATAGAATATTTATATGCTAATTACATTTAATTTGAATGCCTGAATGTAAGGATTCAGGAAACACAATAACAGCTTTTGTGAATGGTAAATGGCGGATCAGATCATGCGTAAATCACTGAGCTGGAGATCTTTAACTATCTTTAACTAAGACTAATTAATAGCTTTTGGCTGACTTTAATACTTAATGCCAAACAGTGTTTTATATAGTCTGTGCTCTGTTTTTTATGGAAGTTGCATAAATCCACGTTGTTCTATTAAATGTTGTTTCATAATTAAATAGTAGGGGTGTAAAGATTAACCGATACGTATCGGTATCCGTTTTTAATGTGTAAGATACGGCTACATCGATACGTGAAGCCCCGTATCGGAAAAAAACTGAAATGAACCGGTCGTTATATCGATTTACTTGTTATGAATCGGTGCACAACCTTTCCTGCTCGCTCAGACTCATTTACGTTCCAAGCAGTGCATTCATCCCACTTCCGGTTTTGAAACCATACGTGGCACGGAATTGTGGGTAATGCAGTTCGTTTTTGGTTAAATTCATTGCCCAAAGTTGTCAAATGACCTCATTACCCATACATCTATTGCAACTTAACCATGTGACAACTTGCACTCGGTCGGGTTTTGTTTTTCGAAATCCAGCGCGAAATTAAGCACTTATAGCATTCCTAAACAGCAACGATAGTCTGTAGAGTAGCTTTACCTTTGATGAAGGGATTTCCTTAATGTTAAATAATAATTTGGCCCTTGCTGCTAAAACGATGCATAAATTATTAGCCAATGATTTTGTTCATATTCACTCAGACTTGTGGCATTTTAGGTTTCTGCATTAGGTCTACTGTTGGAACAAAATAAGCCCAGAGAGTTCATGGATTTGTAGGTCTATTTTATTCTTGTAGGGTAGGCTAGGCTAGGCCTATATGAGAAAAGGCCAAGAGTGTCTTAACCCTCTAACCGCCCATGTCGCAATATTGCGACAAGCGTCATTACTGAATAAAACAGACGATAGACGCGAGTACAGTGTAAAATCTCATTTGTACTCTTGACACCCAGAGCTTTGATTCAAGCTCAACCTTTTTTTTTCAAAGTTTTCAGGAAGCTCGCGAAAACACATTTTTTAAACCCTGGCGGCTAAAGGGTTAAGCACTGTTTATTTTATTTCGGTATTGTCTTACCTCAACAAGGCTACAGCTCCATGAAAACAATCAGATATAACTCTATAAAATCTGTAAAGTCTATAAAAATTTATTTTTATGTTGTATTTGGCTGCTGTGCTTGACTGAAATGTAGACTATTCTTTTTTCATTTCAATACAGTATATGAAACAAACCTCAGTTTAGATAATCATATTCACACATTTTGTTGCCTAATTGACAACCATGACCATGATAATTGATAATATAAAATGAATGTGCACCTTGAGCAAATTATAAAAAATCTTTCAGAATGCTTTCCATTCTTGAACTGCATCGAATCGCACTGAATCGGTTTTTTTATAAACATGTATCTTTTCTTGTATCGAATCGTATCTAGATCTTTTACATGAGAGATTCACACCCCTATTAAATAGCCTTAGGTTGAAGCTTAGCTTTGCTACCAACGTGCACATGTCGTGGCCCGACAACCACTTTTCTTTCAGGGGGATACACCACCCAGCATTTAGCAATTTGTTTTAGCTAGGCTGTTTCCCTCACAGGAACGTTTAGGACCCCCAGACCATAGGCACCACAGACTCAGAAGTGCAAACCATGATATTTATTAAGGGCCTACACACAACCGTCAGACAGTCAATCTGCAGCGGGGGGGGGGCAAATCACAGGAAGACACACAGGTGACCAAAAGGAGTTCTTAGTATAGATTAGAATAAATCATGTCACACAGCAACATTTCACTACAGAACACTCTGGGCTAAATTCCACCACACGGCTAGCTATAACGGCACAGCAAACCCACAGTGCATTATGACCCACTGCTGCAGCCCTCTAGCGATCCTCTTATGGGCAGGCGACACATAAAATAGACATACAGAAAAGAAAACAAAATACCATAAATCTGGGGGGAATCAGCTGGCTCTGCCACAACCCACTGCTGAATCCCCCAAAGAAAAGCAGCAAAACACAAACCAAACAAAGTCAGCCCTCCCAGCAGGTACCCCAAACCAGTCTGTCTGCGGCGGCCCACACTCAACTGTCCATCAATAGTCCAAAACGGCTTTATGACGATGGAAGCGCGCAGCGCCGCTCCTCGCGAACGCTCCCTCTCTTGCTCCGATCAGCCGGTGATGACGCGCAACCCGGAAGCAGCACACAGCAGCAGCAAGCCGTCTGGAGAAGACAGAGGGAATTCTCAGGGCAAAACAGGCAAAACACGGCTGAATCCACGCACACACAACAACGATGGACACGGTTACTTTCCTTTAGATGCAGCAAGAACGCCAAATCTCTCGCCAGCCTCCTCCGAATCCACCGCTCGTCATCTCGAGGAACTGCAGCCGTTCCTTTCAAGGTGTGTGTCAGTCGTTCCTCAGCATGGCACGTTGGTTTCAGTCAGGCAGCTCCAGGGTCCTCTGATAGGCGATCACCAGGACACAAACACAGGAATCTGGACAGACAGACAACCAGACAGAGCCACCACCGCATTCCCCTGGCACAGTGCGTCCCATAGCTCTTCCCCCTTCCCGCAGTGTCCAGCCTGTTTTTATTGGGAAGCCAGCCAATCCATGTGTCCAAGCTGAGTGCCCACCAGCCCAATCCCAATTGCATACAGCTGGCTGTCAATCTTGTTCATCAACTCGTACGCATCATTCCTCCCCAAACCCACATATAATAACCATAACACCCACAGTCCATTGAAAGTCCATGAATATACATACAGTTTTCCAGTTAATTATAAAGTACACGTTACCACTATAGTACACAAGTCCATCTGTATACAAACAACAATTACATCTCTTTTTTCCCCAGACACGACACACATGCATGCATTGAATAAACGCCCATACCACGACTTAATTCTATGCCTCTATGTTTGGTGACACCAAACAAGTATTTCCTACTAATTGCAGAAATGTTTGTTTTCTTTTTCTGTCCTTTGGCTCCTTGATCAATTCGCAGCAAATTATCAGATGATGGCCCGGGAATAATTTTCACTCTGCAGACCATTGTCCACATTGCAGACCCAGGCCCATAGTTTGACAAATGGTGACCTGCATGCTGCCATATTAAGACATTTTTCACGGTTGTGTTTAGCGGGTTTTCGGCGTGGAAGGCTCTGTAGAAATCTGACACCCTATTCAACTAAGTTAAACTGAAAGAGTGTGCGTTCACAGACACCAGAATGAACGAGTTAAATAGCGTTCATCAGGTAGTAGTAGGCTAATACAGTAGCCTCGTTCAGTTCCACGTTAAACAAAAATATGAGCGAGTTCAATGAACGTGTTCAGGCACAACACTGGGGAGGGGGTAGCTGAAAGTTGACATCTGCCCTGACTGAATACTGATGAATAATGAAGCCGAGGCCCACTTCGGCGCCGCGGTGAGTTAAATGGGCTACCGTTGCATTGTGGGAAATGGAGTATTGGTGCGTGCAAAACAGCAGCCGGCGGTTGTGGCCTGCGGGCCGGTTCTATTACTAATCAAATACACCTACCTATACAATAATTTGGAGCGAACACTTTTCATCTAAGAACGTAAGATATAGATAGTTTTGAATATCCATATGCATATCCATAAGTTGTTTTTGACTTTATACTATTTATTCATCCACTTGTTTTGTTCAAGCATAGACTGTATAGTCTATGTGTTCAAGAGTGAAGCCAATCAAACTCGCAATTGATTTCAAACCATTACCATTGCTGTTTTAAATGTATGCTTTCATTATTCTCCAATTTCTGTAGGCAATCTATATTTTTCTCTCGATGTTAAATTTGATGACTTTCGATGAAAATCCTGTAGATGGCGCTAGCCAAATCGAACAGAAATCGTCTAGTATTGTCTTAATTTTACGACATATATCCTCTTTTCGTCAATCTACTGTTTTGGTCTACTGTTCTACCTCGTGCTCGAGCAGAGATGAAGCTGAACTAAACCTCGCTTGAATAAACGAGGCCAAGATGCCGCGAACTTGAGTTAATGGAACGGCTTCAGCCCCGAGTGAAAGTCTATGCTAGTTCAAGCCAGACTATTTCTGTTAAGCGCCGCCTTCATTAGTGAGGTTGATGGAATATCCCCTAGATGTAGGTACTGACTGGAAAACAGTATGTATGATGTAGGTACTGACTGTAAGTATTAAGTGTATGTCTGCTGTTTGGATAAATTAAGCTGGTGCATTATTATCGCTGGATCCATCTTCCGTGGCTGTTGTAACTAATAATTTCCCCCAGTACGTGTGGGATTAAATAAATGTCATTTTATCACATAGGTCAATGTATTAAGAATGTTTTGAAAGTTTTTCCAGAGCATAGACCATAGATGTTGATCACACATTTGCTACATCTAATGTAATAATATATACTCCATGTCATATGGTAGTCTATTGGGGTAACCTCTGTGGTATGATGTTAATATAAGAAAACGGCTGGCATGATCTCTTTCTCTCACACACACATGGCTGGCTCCAAATGCTCTCTCTGGCTCCAAATGCTCTCTCTCACACACACGGCTGGTTCCAAATGCTCTCTCACACACACACGGCTGGCTTGTTTGACCACCCTATGATGGTTGACCTGCTAGACCAGCAAAACTCTTCTGAAAACATACCTTCAGCTGGTTTTCCCAGTTTATGATGGTAATTCAGCTGGTTTTGCTTGTCGTACCACCTCAAGCTGGTCATTTTAGCTGGGGTTGCTGGTCTATAGTGCTGGTTTATCTGTCCATGCCAGCTTATGTTGGTCATTCTAGCAAACCAGCATGACAGGCTGGTCACACCAGCATGACCAGCTTCCTCAGATGGTCACGCCAGCATATCCAGCTGGTGGCCCAACCAGCTACACCAGCAAAGACCATCAAGAGCTGGAAGAAAACCAGCAAAGACCAGCTAAAACCAGCTACCAGCATAAGCTGGTTTCTAGCTGGCTTTTTCAGCAGGGTTGTCATAGATGAGATGTCCATTAAGAACCAGTTGGAGTACAACAGCAGGCTGTGAAGGCGATGTAATGGCAACACAAGGTTTTCATGACTTGAGCTATAGCTGGGAAGTGGAAGCAGGTAATAGTTCTTAAAAAATAAAATACAATACACACATGGACATTTCGATGTCAGATTTCTAACTTCAGAAATACTGCAGCTGCTGTAGGGAAATGTCATGTTCTCGATGTCGAATACTGCAGCCGCTGTAGGGAAATATTCTCATGTTCTCGATGACTATGTCTGCAGCTGCTGTAGGGAAACGTCATGTTCTCATTGTAAACGTTCTCTAAGAAGAGTGAAAAGCAGTTTGCAGTAAAGCTAACCACAACGTCGTCTATCGCAGGAAAAAAATAGCGAGCAGCCTGATAACCTAATTAAATGCTTGGCAGGCCGGATTAAAGCGCTTGGTTCTACCTTAAAGACAAAACGGGTGTCATCCGGATGGCCCCAAAACTGACGGAACGCCATATCCATTTGCCTCCGTTCACCAACATGCGCGTGAAATTGGCCACTCAGGTCCGGTAAATCATTCCGGTAAAATCAATCAAGAACACCAAATAATTAACTGCCAAATAATTCAAAAACGTAACTATAACAACTGTATATGGGCATCACAAATCATATTACATTCTCCCCTTAAATCCAAAAGACATGCAGACTATGGTGGTAATCACACAAAGACTGCAATACATTAAATGGGTGAGGTGGAGGTTTACCAAATAACAAACTGGTTTTTATTTTACCAAACACTGTGTGAGGGTGCCAATAATTACAAAAATAACTGCAAAACCTCTGCAAAATCCTAAATCCCAAAAACAGAGACAAGACGAACACCACCAAGTAAGCAACGAGCGAACACTTGGCCGTCGGCCTTCCAACAAAGGCACCAGACGACCCAGCACTCAGGTCACCTAATTAGTTGACAACATATTCTAAAAATTGCCCCTCCACTTCCAATGAACTACTACAGTAAGCTATTAATCAAACGTCTATCAACAAAAGAAGCAAACAACGAGCTAATAATGATTATAAGGTTACCATAATTAAAATGATAACCATATGGTATTAAGCACCATGAATATACCACCAAATAAATCAATTCTTAAAATGAACTCCATGTGGGTCTCGAACCGCTACTAAATTAAACTGCTTGTGTGATAACCTGTCATCTATCTGCTTGTGCCACGAACCAGCTGGCAGCTTGCAGCGACATTTTCCTTTACTATTAAAAGAGGTCACCTAGTATATGTTAACTCATTGAGTGCCAAAAACGTAATATTACGTTAAATTATGTTTACTTTATATTTCGTTTTTAGCTTTTTTTTTATTACTAGACACTAGACTAGAAACTAGACACTCTAACACACCTTATATGTGATTTTGGGAACTCTGTGATGAATGGAAATGAAATATATGACGATTGAAAACTCATGAAATCTGGACATTTTATCATAACGTTGCCGCTTTGGGTCGAATCAGTGATGCATGCACGTCATCTCAAAACCAGGCCATTTTCGTGGGTGTATCTCTAGGTAGCAGTCTCGCCAGGTCTCGCTGATCACTTCCCGGAAAGTTTACAGGCAACACTTAATATTTCATGAAAGACGTTATATCTCCATTTCTAGAAAAAAACAGCGATTTTGATAAAAAAAAATAGCCACTGTTTAGCTTGGGATTTCTCAGGAACAGAGGCGTGTTGAAATACACGGTTTACATCCACTGAGAGAAGTCTCACTTTTTAAACGAGCCATTATATGTGTTCATAGCTATAACACAGAATATGCTGTGGCTGTACAAATATCATCAACAATGGTCTATATTGCTGGCACTCTAGGACAAAGCTTCGGAAAACAGCTTGGCATTCATTGAGTTAATATATTTGTAGCAGGTTAACATGGGGCTGATCATGGTATCTGGCTATATATTGTAACGTCGGCGCTAAAGACGTGTTGCTGCGGCTACGTGAGCAGTGCATGCTGGGACAGACTGGAGGGACTTCGGGGTTTGTTTTGTGTGTAATAATGTCCTTATTTGCTATTTATGTACATGTTTCCAGTGTTCTTCCAGTGTTCGTGTAGTGTATGCGTGTGTTTGACCTGCCTTATTCGTTGTCTGTGTCCCTGCTCCAGTGCTTTAATAAAGCTCAGTGACAACATCCTGTGACTAATTCTTACGAAAGTTACAATATATATTTTTTAGGACACACATTGAGTTTGATGTTGGGTAAGTTTTTTCACAGTATTTTGCAGCTGTTTTTACAGCTGTTTGGACAGTAAATTCAGCAATCAATTTTCAGTCATTTGAATAATTCTACAAAACAGATGTGAACATTGGATAATGAGATACTGGCTGTTTACTTCATATGGGTTCCAGCCATAAGCAGAGGGAGCGGGGCGGTTGGTCCGGGCTCCACGACCGCAAAGGGGGCCCACCTTTGGCCAAATCGGTCTTGCTGAATTGTTGTATTTAATAATGCTTATTTGTACTGACTGCTGGGGAAAATAATAATTAAAAAAAATGCTACTAAAGATGCCGCTGGTCCATAGAGTGCACTCAGAATGGGAGCTCGTCTGTCATGCCCAGGGATTAAAGTGAAAAAAAAAAAATCGTTTGACTGAACTTTTTTCAGGTCATAAGTCATACGTTGTTCATATCTACCTATAGAGATAGCACCCCTATCGCGACCTATTGGTTTTTAATGTACAAAAAGATGCAAACAGCAAAGTAAAGCACCAAATAAACACCAAAACGAGGCTACAGGGTACTAAGTTACTATGTAATTAATGCCACCTACAGGTGAATGCATAGAACATAACAATCCTATGGTTTGTGTACCCTGTAGCCTCGTTTTAGCCATGTGAATAAGGTGAATTGAGAGTGTTCTTGATTGAGATTGAGTTTTCCTGTTGAACAAAACAATATTTCAATACCATCCCTGACCATTGCTGTTCTTTTCTACTGCAGCAATATTGTAGAAAGGCTTTAACACACTCTTATTTAATTACTTCAGGCCAAAAGTGTTTAAAAGGGAGATTTTTTTTCTTGTTAATATGCAATTCAACACTAAGTAAAATCTATAAAATCAAGTTTGCAAGACTTCACATTTCCTCATCAAAGTAACGAATCAGAACAGTCTAGATATTGTTCATATTTCCATGTGTTGCCTCATCTGCATTTAATGAAAACATGGTAATTTTGAGTTTTACAGACAACTCAAGTTTTCCAATGAGCAGCAATACTGTGTGTGCTCATGCAGGAGGTCTGCGCATCTGATAACGACAATCGTGTTGTGCTATGAAAGAACATCGCGTAGCCTACTTTCTGAGCGCAAAAACACGGTCAACCATAGATAAACGTAGCCTACCTCTGTCGTGGTGGCTAGTTGCACCAGGTAGGGAAGATGTCCTGAAGTGCAAGAACGTTAACCTTATGGCGGTCTTCTGATTGTTGCCGTGCTAAAACATTTTCCTATTGCATCCATAAACAATTTTCTTGCAGCAAACCGCGCAAAAGCAAACCCCTGGCACGTTATTTTTTTACACCATGGCTTGTTAGTTCTCCCCGTTTCCAACAGCCGCCCATCTCCATTTATTTTTTAACTTTTGACACCTGTGCCTTCCTTTATTGTTGTTTTTATGTAAAGCACATTGAATGACCTCTGTGTATGAAATCGCTTATATAAATAAACTTGACTAGCAACGCATCCATGACAGTTAGTGGCCTTGCCAAATAGACGCTTTACAAATCATGACGCTAATATGCAAGGTTCTGGTAGGCCTACTGGTTATGGTTTTGTGCTATACATTAATAATAGCAAAGTTTTAAGTTGACTATTTTAATTGCATGGTTATTTTTTGTCAACATACGCTCACAACCTACTGTCGTTAAAATGAGGCCTAAGCAAAATAGGCTACAAGGTGGTCTGTGCGTCACAAACACGACTGACCCCCTTACTCAACAGTTCGCGATATTATTTTATGTTAACATGCTCAGTCAAAACCTTCCGTCGCAAATTGTGAAAAACAGACGGGATAGGCATAGGCTACAGTTTATATTGCGTCGCTTTACACATACTGTTAGTTGCATTTATCAAAAACTGTAACAATAATAGTAGGCTACATCGGGTGGCAGTAGGCTATCTGTTCAAGTCATAGGTGACACCCAAAATGAATGACCTCCCCTGACAAGAGTTTGCGATAGTAAGAAATTGTCTACATTGATGCACGGAAAGAACACAGCCTCCAAATTCGCACATAGAGCTCACAATATCATATCCAAAAAGTTCAACGGATTGGGCAACCTCATCAGCTGTCTCGATGGTGTCACTATAATCCAACTTTGACCGTCCTCCAGACGTGTTTTTTTTTTTTAAGCAACCGCCCCAGGCCAATGAGACAAGCGTGTAGCTACAATATAAACAAAGTGAAACTCATGGCTGACGTATCTTCTTGAACTTTCTGTGTCTCTGATTGAGACACAGAAAGTTCTCAAGAACACTATTAGGTCTTTAAACATTTACCATCACACACATTCATTCATCGGACCTAATATTTGTAGTTTTAAAAAAAGGAAAAGAAAAGGTAAATAAGACCCCCCTCCTATTTTTTTTTCTCACCGGATCTGCATCGATCTCAAATATGACATTTCTAAAATCAAATTGACGGAAATCCGTCATACGACGGAGAACTTTAATCCTTGCATGCCCTACTTAAATGGTCCAACATGCTCCAACTTAAAAAAATAAAATAATAATAAGTTGTAGCCACGAAATAGCAATTCGTTCCCACAAAGGAAAAAAAATTGCAAAAAAAATAAACCGCTAATGAAGTAAACTTGTGACCATCAGAAATCGTTTATTGCCTGTAACTCTGTGATAACAGGACGTAACAGGATGGCATTTGGCTGAGCAACGGAGGTTAATATGCTCTATGTTTTGTCCAAATGATGTCTGTCTATCATCATTGCACTCGGAGAAAACTGGAATGTTTCATTCGTCCCCCGTTTTAATCGTCCCGGTTGTACCCTACTGCAAAACCAGAGAATTGAGAGCTGGTGGGGAGTGATGAGAAAAGACACGACAGGCTTCTACTGGTGCTCGATTTGCTCACCCAGCTGTCCAGTGCACGTTAGACTATACATATTTTGTGGCCACAAATTACTATTTCGTGGGAACGAATTACTATTTTGTGGGAACAAATTAATATTTTGTGGACACAAATTAGTACTTTGTGGGAACGAATTGCTATTTTGTGGGAACAAATTGCTATTTCGTGGCCACAACTTATTATTTTTTTTTTTTTCCCCATGACAAATCCGGGGCTCCGTAGCTAAATGTGCAGTCCAATATGAATGTTAAAAACAAAAACCAAAGAAAGATGAAAATTGCTGTTGAACATGTTGACTTTATCTTTCTTGATTTAAAGCATATATTAGAAAAAAAGCTATAGAAAATAGCTTAAACAGTTTCATGATGGACATAAAATAAAATACATGTGTATCAAAATATTGTTTCTGTACAAATATTTCCTAGTTTTATAAAAATAAAAATGTAGTCTGTAAAATATAAACAGAAAATGTAGAAAGAAAAACTACATTCACAAAAAATATATTTTAGGGCACAATAAACAAGAAACCTGTCGACGCATATTCTCGTGACACCTTATTCATATTTGTGACTGGTGTCATTAAGTGTCATTCGGTTTTTGTACTGTCTGCACCTCTAAATTTGCATTTCAAA
The DNA here is from genome assembly GCF_017589495.1 of Alosa alosa. Classification (NCBI taxonomy): domain Eukaryota; kingdom Metazoa; phylum Chordata; class Actinopteri; order Clupeiformes; family Clupeidae; genus Alosa; species Alosa alosa. The sequence continues at coordinate 912,366 of NC_063204.1, forward strand.
AACCGAATGAAACGAAATACAACAGTCATGAACATGAGTAAGGTGTGAATAACATAATAATGTTCATGATACGCGCCATGCCATGTTTATAACAGGCTCATGTCACCCTTCTGTAGACGCCTTCAAATAAAGTGTAACCTAACCTTTCAAATGAACTTGGGAGCAACCCTAACCCTAAATGGACCCAAGGGTCAACCCAAGGAGCTCCACACCTGGGTTTTTCTCACATCTGGGTTGTTAGCCATATCCTCTGCCGGGGTGTCAGGGATTGGTTGGGAACCTGGCAGGGAGTCAAGCTCATCCCCCAGTGTCGCTAGCTCCGCATCTGGGTTCTCAGCCATATTTTCTGCCGGGGTGTCAGGGATTGGTTGGGAACCTGGCAGGGAATCAAGCTCATCCCCCAGTGTCGCTAGCTAGCTTTTCTGCCGGGGTGTCAGGGATTGGTTGGGAACCTGGCAGGGAGTCAAGCTCATCTCCCTGTGTCGCTATCTGGGTTCTCAGCCATATTTTCTGCTGGGGTGTCAGGGATTGGCTGGGAACATGGCTGGGAGTCTGGCTGAGTCTCTAGTGGAGGTATGTACTCTGCATCTGGGTTCTCAGCCATATCTTCTGCCGGGGTGTCAGGGAGTGCCAGAGATCCTGGCTGGGAGTCTGGCTGAGTCTCCAGTGGAGGTATGTGCTCCGCATCTTGGGTTTCCCCCCTCTCCTCAGCTGGGCCTCCTTGCAGGGAGCCTGGTTTGTTTACTGGGGTAGCTTGGATCTCTGCAGCTGGGGTTTTTGTTGGTTTCAACCCCTCTTCTGATGTTTCAAGGGTAAGAGATGGCGCTTGTTCAGCTGGCTTCCCACAATGATGTTGTATGTTACACTCCTTCAGTCTGTGGAGTACCACTAAACATTTTGATGGTGTGTGAATGCGAATATGTACGTTCTCTGGAACCTCAGACTGATGAGAGAAATCAAGTCTCCTTTTGGACTTTGACTAGGGATTTTCCTCTTGTTCTTCTCCGAAGGTAATGCTAACACTGGCTTCTGGATAAGGCCTCTTACGTCTGTCTTGCAGCCTTCTTATCTCTCCAGATGAAAGGCAGGAGGCAGAGTCAGACTCATCATCTAGCACAGGTTCATCTTCATCAGAGCTCGTCTCAGGTGTACTCAGGGATTCCTCTTCCTCTGCAGCCATCCCTAGTGCTTTGAGTCGCAGCTTCCTTGTTTGGTAGCTCTTCTTCTTATAGGGCAAAGCCACATAAAATCTCCACATAAAATGGCCTTTGCAACATCCCTTCGCTGCTTCTCAGTGAGGTGTTTCTGGGCCTGGAATCCCAAACAACATTTGGGGGCACAAACAAGAAGCAGCCAAGAGCACTCCAGGGGCAAAGAAAAACTCAGTTGTTACAGTGGGTCCCAGTTAAGAATTGACACTTCATTCAGCATCAAGGTGATTCACGAAGCTGGGTGAAATGTAAGTACAACTGCAGCCCCTTGGGGGCAGCATAGTCCGCTGTGGCGTTCTGCGGTCGAACCGGACCAGCAAGGGCTGTGATTGGCCGAGTTTTCAGTTTGTTTCTCTTTGTTTTTAGCAGCCCCTGCAACATGCTAGTCCACTGTAGCCTATAAGCTTTGTACATAATGTTAAACATAGTTTTGAATTCAGTGGCAAGATGTCTTGATTGTACAGTGCCTGCCTGTCTCAGTAATGTTTTAAAATGAGAGCTTCGTCAGCTGGCAGTAGGCTACTTTGTCGGCAGTCATGAGAAGTTTGCTTGCTACAGTGGGCAGTGCTTCGACTTCGGCCAGCTTCACTCGCGGTCCGCGCGTGGGATCACGCGACTTTAATTTGTATTTTTCTGCGAGTGAATCCCGTTTGCAGCCGTAGCAAAAACGCAGGACAAATTAAACATTCTGGTTTTCTGTCAACGATGATAGACAGACATCATTTGGACAAAGTATAGAGCATATTAACCTCTGTTGCTCAGCCAAATGCCTTCCTGTTACGTCCTGTTATCACAGAGTTACAAGCGATAAACGATTTTTGATGGTCACAAGTTTACTTCATTAGCGGTTTATTCTTTTTTTTTGATTATTAAAGAGTGTTTTTCATTTAAAGGTTTGACTTCGTGCTTATTCAGTAGAGCATTAAGTGCTCTCCCCAATCCCAGACGTTCACATTGCATGTTTGTTTGTAATGGATGCAACCGCGAGATAGGCTATGCGTTTGACGGCAATGAGTTGTTAACAGACATGAACCAAGACATAGCAGCAATCTAGGGACTGTTCGTTATTTATTGAAGGGGCCACCGGAGGAATTTTGAGTGCTTCAGTTGCAAGTTGCATGACCCTCTCTTGCCTGCTAGAAATTGTTCAATGACCCTCTGACAGAATTGTTAAAAAAGACATGACCCTCCCCTGCCAATTGTCGCTGTCTTCCGCCCGCGCCACAGCCACACACTGTGATAACGTTCTTAAATCAATCTTTCCCGTGAGCTTGCATGCTACCAGTCCTTTCTTTTCAAATGTGTTGCGCCTGTTTGCAGAATAATCATATGTGATTAATAATATGACAAATAATCCCTGTGCACGGGGACCGAAACAATGCATGGCAACTTTTTCCGTGTTTATCACGTATTTTAACTTTCCCCCGCTGTCTTGCCGTTTTAGTCGACAAGATGCGGTACTGAATAAAACGGCCGATTTAGTCAAATAGGGTGTCATATTTCGTTCGACCTCCACTCCACTAGATGGACATGTCATACGTCATCCCCGAGTCGAAAAATAGGCAGGCTTTAAACAAAACTTTCTAGCTACAGCGCATTGAATCAGTGTGTGAAATACCGGAGCTAGTGTGCGTGTGAGCCACTTTGTCAGAGCGTTATTGTCAACGTCAGCGAGTATTTGCATTAGATTATCGCCTAATGGCATCAAAAAGTTTACCCAAAATGAAGTGTTGGGTCTTCTATTCAACGACCCTGATTCTGAAGGGGAATATCTGCCTTCAGAAAATGACGGTGATTCGTTTAGTGAGGGCTTCAGATGCGTCCCTGCCTTGCAATGATGCAGCTGGACAAAGTGAGAGTTTACTCCGTAGTTTATAGTTTAGCTTACACCAAGCACAAACGTTGAATCGTTTGCCCAATGTCACTGGTGGGAATAATGTTTCCACGGGTTCGGAGTGTTCATCGGGAAGTTAGCAGGGTGTTAGTGGTGTGGCTTAACGAGGCTGGAGGTAGCCTAATGTCCATAAGCGCTAGCTTCTGTCTTTCTGACTGTGTGCCTCTCGCAGTCGCGGCGACAGTAACGTGGTGGAGCCTTTGTCTAATGCCACTGGGTATGTTAGACGAGGTCGGCGTGCTCATAGGACAGTTAGGGGGGAACGTAGGGCAGTGTGGGGAGTCGCAATGAGAATGACAGTAGGCCTAGTCCGAAAGCTGCGCAAATTCTCTCCCACTCGACGCCTTGAGGCAGATCTGGCCATGCTGCTCGCAACAGGAGCAGAGGTGGTGACACGGGGCAGGAGAGCCATTAGGCCATGCATAGTCTATCACAAGATGATGGGAATGCCGGCCCTGTATGGATAGGATATGGATATGGATAGTCATTATCTCTACAGCAAAAGGCCTGCTACATAAAAAAAAAAAAATTGTCAGCCATTTATTAGTAATGATTTACACTGTTGATTATCTATTTCCCTGACCATTTAGGACATTTATGTGTTCTTTTTTGTGTGTTCATGTCCTTGTGATGTGTGTGTCTTTGTCAGCTAAGAAAAAAACAACAAAAAACATCAACAAAAACAACAAAAAGAAAACAAATACTAACATTGTCTCTTGTCTTGTCTCGTCATCTCACTCCTGATCTGTGCCTTGCCATGGCAAGTGAGCTTTTGAACTAAACAGGTCTTGTCTACTTGTGTTTGTGTGTCATCTGAATAATATATATGTGCCCCATACATGGAATCAGAGTGCCTACTGTATGTAGTAAATGGAAAATCTCTACAGCAAAAGGTGCCTACCGCTACATGCATTTGGTTTGTTTCTGCCATTTATTAGTAATGATTTACATAGTTTGTTTACTACTTAGTATTTACCTGAGCATTCAGTATTGTGCAATATAGCATACATAAGGTGAGGGACATTTTGGGAAGAAAGAAGTGGTGCATTTTATCATTCAAACATGCGACTTTTCATGAAAATTCTATAATCCAAGATGGCCGCCACCATATGACGTCATAATATGCAAATTAGATATAAACATTTAATCCCTACATAAACTTTGGGTCATCCTTAATATTTCTCTAATTTACAGAAAGTCTCTATCATCACTTTTAAGATATAGCCTTTTGAAATGAAGATGTCAAAATCGAACGCGTTGAAAAAAAAACTCTGGCGCCTAAAGGGTTAAAGTACTTCAAAGTCAAAGTCAAAGTCAGCTTTATTGTCAATTTCTTCACATGTTCCAGACATACAAAGAGATCGTTTTCTCACTATCCCACGGTGAAGACAAGACATATTTTACCAATTAGGTCCACAGACAAACATAACATTCAAGTAAACAAAAGTAAGTAAATAAGAGGGCACATATAATAATGAAAAATAAGAGCAGCAAAATGTGGTTGAAATTGTGCATAGACAGTCAATAAAAAATACTAGTGCAAATTCAGGCCAATAAAAAAGGCTTGGGTAGTTCTGTTTGACCTAAGTAAGAAGAAAGTGGCATAGTGGTGCAAGTTATGTAAGAGCAGCAGAAGTGTTGTGTTTCAGGACAACAACACCAGTTGTAAAGTGTAAAAGTGTGCAAGTGGGTAGTGCAGGCAGCCATTTTTGGGTCCAATGTCCAGGATGTTATGTAGCTGAGGGTGGAGGGGGGAGAGGAGGGAGAGAGTTCAGCATCCTTACGGCTTGGTGTATGAAGCTGTTGGTGAGTCTGGTAGTCTTGAGGCGCGGAGGCTTCTGTACCTCTTCCCAGAGGGCAGTAGATCAAACAGATTGTGGCCGGGGTGACTTGCATCACTCACAATTTTTTCAGTGCTGGCGGGTGAGGTGGGTGGTGTAAAATGTCCTTCAGGGAGGGAGTGAAGCACCAATAATCCTTCCAGCTGTGTTCACTATGCGCTGCAGGGCTTTCCTGTTGTATTCAGTGCAGCTTCCGTCCCCACACAGCGATACAGCTGGAGAGGATGCTCTCGATGGTGCCTCGGTAGAATGTGGTCATGATGGCTGGTGGAGCACTTGCTGCGCCTGAGTTTCATAGGAAGTACAGGCGGCTGAGCTCTCTTTAGCCAGTGATGCAGTGTTGGTGGTCCAGGAGAGGTCTTCACTGATGTGCACCCCAGGAATTTGGTGCTGCTACTCTCTCCACCACAGCACCGTCGATGGTCAGTGGCAGGTGTTGGGTGTGACCTCTCCGGAAGTCAACAACAATCTCTTTGGTCTTGCTGACGCGTTCAGCAGGAGGTTGTTGTCCCTGCACCACGTGGTCAGATGGTGGACCCTCAACCTGTATTGAGTCTCGTGCAGCCCTTGGTGATGAGACCCACCAGAGTTGTGTGTCGTCAGCAAATTTCACTATTTGATTGTTGCTTTAGGTTGCAGTGCAGCATCGTCAGCAGGGTGAAGAACAGCGGACTGAGCACTCCTTGGCCCCAGGGGCCCCTGTGCTCAGTGTGATGCTGCTTGAGGTATTGTTGCCAACACGCACTACTTGGGGCCTCTGACAGAGGAAGTCCAGTAGCCAGTTGCAGAGGTAGGTACTGAGTCCCAGTTTGTCAAGTTTGCAGATGAGTTGTTGTGGTATTATGGTGTTGAATGCAGAACTGAAGTCTATAAACAGCAATCTCACATATGAGTCTCTTTTTTCCAGGTGGGTGAGGGCTGGGTGGAGGGCAGAGCAGATTGCATCCTCTGTGGGCAGCTTGGCTCGGTATGCAAACTGGAAGGGGTCCAGGGTGGGGGGAGAATGGCTTTGATATGTGACATGACAAGCCGCTCAAAGCACTTCATGATGATGGGTGTCAGTGCCACAGGGCTAGTCATTGAAGCAGGATGGAGCAGTTTTCTTAGCACAGGTATGATGGTGGCAGCTTTGAAACATGATGGGGACGATGGCTTGCTTCAGGGAAGTGTTAAAGATGTCTGTGAAGACATCCCAGCTCCCCCCTGCACAGTCCTTCAGTGCACGACCTGGGATGTTGTCTGGACCTGTTGCCTTCACGGGTGTTGATGGCAGCAAGTGTCCTCTTCACGCTGTCGGGCAGAGAGGCACAGGGGCTGCTCATGTAGAGGGGATGGGTCTTCTGTGGGCAGGTGCTGTTTGTGCTTCAAAGCGAGCAAAGAAGCGGTTCAGGTTGTTGAGCAGAGGGATGTTGGGGGTTACTTACGTAGGTGCAGATGGCTGTGCGGATGTCTGTCAAATTTGGCTTTCCAGGTAAGCCAATGTACCTCCAAGCAGTGGTAACACATTTCCCCATGGTAAGCATCTCCGCTCCTGAGCAACTGAAAAAAACTGTAGATGGTCTAAACTGGTATCCAGGGAGTTTTGGTCGCAAGCCAAGAAATTGTTTGAGGTGCCCCCACAACTCCTTTGTAACAGTAAGCTTTGCTCTGCCAAAGCTTCCACTAGTTTTATGGTCAGAGACCTGAGGACAAAAAGTTAACATAGTTGACTGGCAGTGAGTGACAGAATTTCTACATTAACCACTAGACCAGTACAAGCCCATGATATTTACTCACAGAAATTGTCACTGTGTCCTTCTGTTTTTCGGCCCCCATGACATCTAGGTCCCTTTTGATCTCCTTCACCTCAGCCTTGAGGTCTGCGAGCTCCCGCCTCAGGTCCTCATTGCTGTTTTCAGGGATGCCCGATGCCCTTGAGGTGGAGCGCTCCTCATGCACACTTGTACCACCACGAATTTGCCTTTCAATAGCTGTTTTTTTGGCACTTTTCATCATCTGCTTCAGTGTTTCACCCTACAAAAGTTAGAGAGGAAATGTGTGAACAAATTAAATCAATGGGATAAAAGACGGAAATAACCTAGACCCATTTTCAAGTGCACGTTTTGGTTACAAACCTGGGCAAATTGACTGAAAGTAACAAACCTACTCATAGAAGACACTGTGGATGTTTTGTCCTAGTAAATTAAAGCTCTAAGGACTCTTCTATTATAAGTATAAATACTCTTTTGATCCCGCGAGGGAAATTTGGTCTCATATGGTCGCATTTATCCCAATCCGTGAATTAGTGAAACACACTCAACACACAGTGAGGTGAAGCACACACTAATCCCGGCGCAGTGAGCTGCCTGCAACAACAGCGGGGTTAGGTGCCTTGCTCAAGGGCACTTCAGCCGTGCCTACTGGTCAGGGTTCGAACCAGCAACCCTCCGGTTACAAGTCCATAGCACTAACCAGTAGGCCACGGCTGCCCCAATATTATTAGTTAAATTATCCAGGTTTGTCATGAAACCCTGTACTTCACAATACCTGAACTTTGTGAATCTGAATCAGATGCTTGTCCAGGCGTGAACATTCATCCACTGGGCAATTCACGACTGGGCAGCGCAGCTTGCCAGTGTACCGCCCTGACTTGTGCCCTATAATAAGCTTCCTCTTTTCTTTACTTTCAATCTTGTGCGTCAAACGCACATGGCGTGAGACATCCACCAGTTTTTCTGGGCAGAGAGGACACTGTCTCTTCACCTGAGTTTTGAATACATACCAGGTCAATCAGAAAAAAAGGAGAAAGTGCAGAACTATCACATTAATAATAACTTCTTATTGGCAATAGTGAGCAAATGACATAAATTCTACATACATTTCCAGAAAACAAACCACATCTCATTAAAATGTACTTCTTCAGGTAGGAGACCCCAATTATCTGCGTTTAGTTCCAGATTATACACTTCCAGAAAACAAACCACATCCCATTAAAATGTACTTCCTCTCATTCAGATAGGAGACCCCGATTATCTACGTTTAGTTCCAGATTATACACTTCCAGAAAATAAACCACTTCCCATTAAAATGTACTTCCTCTCATTCAGATAGGAGACCCAGATTATCCACGTTGACATCAAAATCAGATCCACTTACCTTTGCCATGGTTGTCTTCCAAGAGAGCAACTGGCTGTAATAACTTTGTATATATAGGTATTTTTTAAGGACGGCCCACCTAATTAGAACTAGCGAATGATGGTTACAAAATGACTACATCCATATTTTACACTCAACCCTCTAAACTGATGACTAATGACAGAAATTCTACATACACTTCCAGAAAACAAACCACATCTCATTAAAATGTACTTCTTCAGGTAGGAGACCCCGATTATCTACGTTTAGTTCCAGATTATCCACATCCCATTAAAATGTCTTCCTCTCATTCAGATCCGAGACCCTTTCTACGTTTAGTTCCAGATTATACACTTCCAGAAAACAAACCACATCCCATTAAAATGTACTTCCTCTCATTCAGATAGGAGACCCCGATTATCTACGTTTAGTTCCAGATTATACACTTCCAGAAAACAAACCACTTCTCATTAAAATGTACTGTTCAGGTAAATCAGCTCCTTTTACTTTTACCATGGCTATTTTCCAAAAGACCAACTGTTCAATGATAAAATGTCACTTTAAAATCAGCATTTTTGTTACCATGGCTTTATTTTTTAAAAGATCATGTTCAGAAAAGAGATTGACAACATTTTTGCAATAGACAGTTCAAATTTTTTGACCATTTGGAGTCGGTTGTGGATTTTTTTTAGACAGTTCAAACACTACAGGTTGAATAGGGGATTTTTTGCATTGGATACAGCCAGGTTCAAAATTATGTTTTCATTGTGTTCAGAAATTAGATGGGGAAACATTTACAGAGGGATTTATGAATATCTACTTTTGTTATCCTGTAAATCAGAAAATGATGTCAGCCCTAAAAAATCAATTTTTTCCATGTTTTTAGGCATAAAATGCCATGTAAGTCAGGCTAGGAATAATATATCAACAAACCCCTCTGTAGAAATCTTCGACATATAGTTAGGCATAAGTCTAGAAAGTTTGGTGTATGTACGTGTTTCTGAAGTGGAGTTGAGCTCAGAGTTTGAGAGGAAACTCATTTTGAGAAAACAGCCTTGAAAGACAGCCAATGAGATTCCGTTCTCAGCCTAGACTCGCCTTTGAACTTTCGCGATTGGTTGCTGATACAAAGGAAGTGTGTCAAAGAGCTTTCCAACGGTAGTACACATGATATGTTTTGGACCACGGTCGCGGGAGTGCATGCAAGGTTAGAATGCTAACTTTTGCTGAATTTAGGAGAAATATACAGGCGCGAGTAGACACAATATAATGAAATAAACACCTAAATGTGTAAATCGGACTTTTTTGTTGTAGTAGAGTGATAGAATACATGCTAAGGTAACATACTAGTATAAAGAGGAAAAAACGCACGCACATCCCGATCTCATCCTGGGTGCTGGACAAAACACTTACGATGAGAGAGAAAAAAAGTCCAAAAAGTCCGTTAACACCAGTATATGCTCCCCAAGTTATAGTTTATTTATCACATGATCGTTTTACACAGGCAAGCCCACTCAAGCCCTTCATCAGGCGTGAGTCAACAGTCCAAAGACACCCATATATGTACAATTAAGGAATCACATGATCACACAGTGGTGTTAAACAGGCAAGTAATTATCCAATCACAGCAATAGCCAATACATGTTCATGTAATGCAGTGCATACATACATCCATACACATTTTCCAGAAACACCTACATACACTATATACAAAAAATTACAGGAATCTAACAACTACAAAACTCATGTCATGTTCACATATCCATAGAACAAGCATGTCTCCACATCTCATATGTCAAACAACAGCCAGCGGTAAGTATACATAAGCTAGATATCAAAAACAGTCTGCAAAGTTGTGCAGCATGGCATATATTATCACATTGTGCAAATTCGGCGTCTCTTGTCAGGACTGTGCAACATGGGGCCCATGCTACAGGAAAGGCCTAAGATCGAAGTCCTCATTGAGGCCAGCGTGGTGACAGTGTGTCTAATGTATATATCCAATATGCCTCCCTCTTAAGAAGTAATGCATTAACATCCCCTCCCCGACTGGGTGGTTTGATCAGTTCAATTCCTGTATATCTTAAGGACGAGACATTGTGCGAGGCCTGTGTGAAATGAAGTGCTACTGGACTTCTAATGTCATGGAGACGGATATTGGATCTATGTTCAGAGATCCTCGTTTTCAGAGGTCTAGTGGTTTTTCCTATATAAGCCAATGGGCATCGTAGCGTATAGACAACATTGATGGATGTACACGTTATAGTGCCTTTTATGTGGTAGATCTTTCCAGTGTGAGGATGGTTGAAGGTTTTTGTCTTGTGAGTGAAATTACATTGACTGCAGTTACCACACCTGTAGTTACCAGTGGGTATTTTGCGTAAGAAATGTTCTTGTTATGGTGGGAGATGTGCTCTGACCAGCATGTTCCTCAAGTTGGGTGGTTTTTTAAAAACTACCCTAGGAGGTGAGGTGAAGGTAACCAGTGTGGAATCAGACTCAACAATGTGCCAGTGTTTTTGTATGACTGCTTGGAACGCACGTCCTAGTGGCGTCCTAGTACTGTATGACAGTTTATTCTAGGTTCTGCTAATTTGCACAATGTGGTGATAGACGCCAATTTGCACAATTTTGCACAGACTATTTGTATGACATCTAGCTGGTGATTTGTGATATGGGGTTTGTGTATACTTGCTTATTCTATGGACAGCTACTATAAGTGAACATGAGTTTAATGCCGACATGCTAATTTGCACATTATGACAATGGATGCCAATTTGCACATTTTGCACAGTCTGTTTTGACATCTGACCGTTGTGTATCCTGTGGACAGAGAATGAGGTCATGTTTTTGTAGTTGTTGGATTCCTGTAATTTTTTGTATATAGTGTATGTAGGTGTTTCTGGAAAATGTAGATATGTGTATGGATGTATGTATGCACTGCATTACTGAACATGTATTGGCTATTGCTGTGATTGGATAATTACTTGCCTGTGTAACACCACTGTGTGATCATGTGATCACTTAATTGTACATATATGGGTGTCTTTGGATTGTTGACTCACGTCTGATGAAGGGCTTGAGTGGGCCCGAAACGTCACGGTAAATAAACTATAACTTGGGAGCATATACTGGTGTTGCGGACTTTTTTCCCCTCTCTCTCAAGGTAACATACTAGCTCAAAATCTCGAAATTGACCAGTGCATGAAAAAACGATGTTTTCACCTGCCGTGTCTCGCCTTAAGATGTGGATACTGTTTTTTAGAATTTATTTAGATTAAGGATTATTTAGGATAATTTGTAATTTAGTATATTCTTTATCTTCTACTGCCCTTATTGCTTAGTGGTTTTTTTGGTAACACTTTATATCAACTACACACATTACATTACATTACATTTGGCTGACTCTTTTTTAGCCAAAGCGACTAACAACATGGTAAAAAGTTTTAGAGCAATTCTCAACATTTTAGGACAATTTAAAAAACATTAGAGTACAGTAAAAATAAGTGCATCAGTGAGTGCTGTTTTTAACAGTTACGTGTCAGTTTAAGGCGGCTGGTGAGTCCTTTAGGATCAGCAAGACTTGTTGTAAGTGTTGCTATGAGAGGAGATGTTCTCTAAAGAGCTGGGTCTTCAGGAGTTTTTTGAAAATGGAGAGGGATGTCCCTGCCCTTGTAGGAACTGGCAGTGTGTTCCACCAACGAGGAACAACAGATGAGAAAAGTTTGGATTGGCCTGAGCATTACTGGTGGTAGAGCTAGGCGTGGTTAGATCCTGAGGAGCCTTGGCGGTCTGGAGGTGGCGTATGTCTGTATGAGGGCACACAATTCATCATTTGTTAAGCCTTTGTTACTTATTAGTTAATGGTTTGTTTATCATTAGTAATTAATTGTTCGTATAATTTATCATCAGTAAAGCTTTTGTTCACACAGTTATAAATGGTTTGTTCATAGTAAATAAGCCTATCTAAAAAAGGGTTTGTAAGTACATGATTTATACTTAATAAATAATGAAACAACCATTTATTGTCAAGTACGAGACAGGAGAACCAGATGCGTTTCACGAACACCAGAAGGTTATCTTTATTAAATACGGGGAAAGGGGAAGTGGAGAGTGAGAGTCAGAGTGGAGGCAGTGAATCCAGTGGCTGGAGTGGGGTCTGTGAGAGTCAGAGTGGAGGCAGTGAATCCAGTGGCTGGAGTGGGGTCTGTGAGAGGCTGAGTGGAGCGAGAGACCCCAGTGGCTGGAGTGGGGTCTGTGAGAGGCTGAGTGGAGCGAGCAGCAGCAGACACCGGCACAGGCTGGGGTTGGCAGGCACAGGCAGAGTGTTCTGAGAGGGGTAGAGGCACAGAAGCGAAGATACAGAAATCTTGAAAGCAGTGAAAACAGGTCTGGTTACCAGGAGCGGAAGATGGTCGCGGTTATGCAGTTGAACAGGTCGGGTCAAACAGGTAGGAATCAGCACGGAGATCAGTTGAGGAAGGTCAACGAACAGGAACACGCTGAATCGCAGATGAACTGACACTGAATGTCTGGAGACCTGTGCCTTAAGTACACACACACACAGCAGCTGGTAACAAGGTGCAGGTGGCAGTGATTAGGAGCAATGAACAGGTGAGCATCCTGATAGGTTAGAGTGTGAGGGGGTGTGGCAACAGGCAGAGTGAGATGGAATAATATCCAATTAGTGGAGCAGCAGAAGTCCCAAGAACAGAGCCACCAAGCAGGGCGGGTGGAGGGGGGAACCGGAGGAGGGTCAGAATTCCTGCGCAGGCACTGGATCGGGTTCAGGGGCAGGCACAGGCACAGGATCGGGTTCAGAGTCCGGCGTAGACAAAGGATTGGGCGGAGGACAAGCCGGCTGGACAGGACCCAGCGCCGGAACCCCTTGGACCCCTCCTCGGGTGGAAAGCTCATCAGGATGGAGGCGGTGGAAGTCAGAGATGAGGGTCAGGTCTACAATCCTCCCAGCTGGGATCCACATCCTCTCCTCAGGACCGTATCCCTCCCAATCTACCAGATACTGTAGATCCTTGCCCCGCCGACGTCACTTGAACAGACAGCGAACAGTGTAGATGGGGCCCCCCTCGACGAGGCAAGGAGGAGGCGGTGCTGTGTTTGGGACCAGAGGGCTTTCATGGACCGGCTTCAGTTTAGAAACATGGAATGTTGGGTGTACTCTCATAGACCTGGGTAGTCGGAGCCGGACAGCTGATGGGCTGATTACCTTCAGTATGGGAAATGGGCCAATGTATCTGGGCGCCAGCTTACGTGATTCCACCCGGAGTGGCAGGTCCCGGGCTGAGAGCCATACCTTCTGGCCCACTCAGTACATAGGGGTCCTTCGTCGGTTGGCCCCAATAATGTAACTGGTAACAGACTTAAGGAGGGTCGCACGAGCTTGGGACCAGATCCGGCGACAGCGACGGACGCAGGCAAGGGCAGAAGGGCAGGAAGCGTCTTTCTCCTGAGAGTTGAACAGAGGTGGTTGGTAGCCAAAGACACAGTGGAAGGGAGACAGGCCAGTGGCAGAACTTGGGAGGGAGTTGTGGGCATATTCCACCCACAGGAGATGTTGAGCCCACGACCGAGGGTTGCGCGAAGCCATGCAACGAAGGGATTTTTCCAGTTCCTGGTTGAGTCGTTCTGACTGCCCATTAGACTGAGGGTGAAAGCCTGATGTGAGACTTGCAGTGGCCCCCAAGAGACAGCAGAACTCCCTCCAGAAGGAAGATGCAAACTGCGGGCCCCAGTCAGATACAACATCCTTAGGCAGCCTGTGAACCCGGAACACCTGCTCCATGACCACCTGAGCAGTCTCCTTAGCAGAGGGCAACCTTGGCAGTGGGACAAAGTGGGCCATCTTGCTGAACCTGGTGAGGATGACAGTGTTTCCGTCAGATGGAGGGAGTACGTGACAAAATCCAGAGACAGGTGGGACCAGGGTCGCTTGGGGACTGGCAGGGGCTGGAATAAACCAGCTGGGGGACGGCTGGTGGTCTTGTTCCGGTTACAGGTGGGGCAGGCTCTCACGAAGTCTTGGACATCTCTCAGTGATGGCCACCAGAACCGCTGGGATAGCAGATGAATGGTGCGCATGATGCCAGGATGACAAGCAAGGTGAGAGTCATGACCCCACTGGATCACCTGAGACCTCAGATTTCCAGCAACAAAGAGACGGTCAGTGGGGCAAGTGCTGGGGCCAGGCTGATCTCGGGAGTAGCCGCTCTAACCTGCTCCTCAATGTCCCAGGTCAGAGTAGCATCTACACAGGAGTTCGGCAGAATGGGGCTTGGGTTCCTCCACTGGTGCTTTGGCCTTCTAGAACACACGGAGAGGGCATCAGGCTTTTATGCTGCATGAACCAGGGCGGTAAGAGAGAATGAAATTGAACCTGTGCGAAAAAGAGGGACCACCGGGACTGATGTGAGTTCAACCTCCTGGCTGTTCATATATACTCCAGATTCTTATGGTCTGTCCAGACCAGAAACGGAACAGTTGAGCCCTCAAGCCAGTGTCGCCATTCCTCCAGAGCAAGCTTCACAGCCAGCAGCTCGCGGTTCCCAATGTCATAATTTTTTGTTCTGCCAGGGATAGTCTGCGGGAGTAGAAAGCACATGGATGTAGCTTGCCATCTGATGCTGCAGCTGGGAGAGTACCGCCCCGACCCCCACGCCTGATGCATCCACCTCCACCACAAACTGGTCGCCAGGGTCAGGCATTTGAAGAATGAGAGCAGAGGTGAAGCGTGCCTTCAATGTCTCGAATGCCGTGTCTGCTGCTGG
>NC_063204.1:927710-992710 GCF_017589495.1 Alosa alosa
CTATTCATCCATTCAACGCTGCATTACAATATGCACAACAGTAGTGTTGCACCGGTTAAGGTTTTTAACGTCCGCGACCCACCCGACCTGTCAGGAGAGTTAATCTGCACCCACTCGACCCTCAAAAATATGCACTGATTAACTACCCGAACCTGAACCCGACCCGACAAAAAAAAAAAAAAAAAATGTGCCTATAGCCTAGGCTATCCTTTGCAGTTCATATTGAGGTAGAGACAATGCTTTCTTATTAACTAAACACTAAAACAAGAAGAATTTGCACTGTATGATATTGTGGAAAACTCCTGCTGGACAGATGAGCCTCACGTCCTCTCCTTAGACTCACGTATTTGCACATGCGCCAAATACTCCTTTTCCTTTGTAGTTCAATTTGCCAAACCACAGTACAGCTGTTCTTAATGTTGCACGTTAATCATATAAACGTTCTGTTGTGTTGCCCGTGTCGCGTTATTGAAAACGTAAAGTGTACAACTATTTTCCATACTGGTGTTAGATGTATCTTGTTTTTGTGTAGTCAACATGATGGTATTTTACTTTAGTAGCCTACAGTTGCAGTATAGCATGCTCATGTCTGTTGTAATGCTAGTAACCTGTTGCACAAATATAACTTTCAGTAGTAATAGTAATACCTTTATTCATGGATGAATGTTCATACAATGTTGTAGACTTTTGACTGTGTAAAGAAATAGGTCTTTATTTTAAAACGTTTCCAACTGTTTATTACTTGAAAGTAAGATGACGATTGTCACAAACGTTTACCTCTTTTAGGAGAAATTTTAAGCTGACAGGCAATTGTTACCATTCTATTAAACCAACGTTCACCGACAAACGATCAGGAAGCGGTTCTTCTTCCTACTCGAATACTAGGATCAAACACATGAAGTTCTATCTCCGAAGACATTTTGTGCAACAGTTTTGACTCGAGTTTTAGCCAGGTTTTAGCACTGTAAAGTTGAATATGGAGCACAGGCAGAATCGGATGAGGACCCACTGGAGGAAGCGTCACAGTACTGTTAGCCAATCAGAGGTGAATTCATTAGCATGTCATTAATATTCATGACTAGAGGCGAAATCCAGTCGTTCCTCCCCGCCCACCTTCCCCACCAAACTAGAACAGCATGAAACAGACGCAGGAGCATTTTTTTCACCAGAACCGGCTCACAGGGCATTCATCAACACTACAGACCACTGCAACATTAATGAAGAAACCATGAGATGAGACCTTTCAGCAAGTGTGTGATTTCCAAAACCAGAACCGACTGCACTTTGGTTAGCTTGCATTTGCTTTGCTGTTGCTTAGAATGTTAGATTCTTGTGATAGATGTCTTCAGACAATAAAAAGTAATTTGGAAGGGAAATTGAAGAGAAGAGTTGCCCCCTGCATTGGCCGTGATTCCTCTTTGAAAATCAGAGGTTCACAGGCTACATAATGATCTTTTTTTTACCAGGTTCATTCAAATATAGCCTATGGCTAGTCCACAAACTCAAACATTGTTTGTGCCACATGTATAGCACAATATTAACAATGATAAGCATGATATTAAGTTGGCACAAACAGCTTTCATTCCTTTGGAAATAGATGCATGTTTGACATGATGCTTGCTTGACATTTTCTGTTTGCAATTACAGTGGGTCCCAGTTAAAAATTGACACTTCATTCATGATCATGGTGATTCACGCAGCTGGGTGAAATGTAAGTACAACTGCAGCCGCTTGGGGGCAGCATAGTCCGCTGTGGCGTTCCACGGTCGAACCAGACCAGAAACCTTGTGAATAGTTCTGATTTTTTTTACAACACTAACGAGGTTGAAATATAGCCTTTGCCTACAGCATCTCCTTAACAGTAATGTTAACCCTTTAGGCGCCAGAGGTTTTTTTCCGAAACGATAAATTTTGACATCTTCATTTCAAAAGGCTATATCTTAAAAGTGATAAGAGATAGAGACTTTCTGTAAATTAGAGAAATATTAAGGATGACCCAAAGTGTATGTAGAGATTAAATGTTTATATCTAATTTGCATATTATGACGTCATATGGTGGCGGCCATCTTGGATTATAGAATTTTCATGAAAAGTTGCATGTTTGAATGATAAAATGCACCACTTCTTTCCCCCCAAAATGTCCCTCACTTTCTGTATGCTATATTGCACAATACTGAATGCTCAGGTAAATAGTAAGTAGTGAACAAACTGTGTAAATCATTACTAATAAATGGCAGAAACAAACCAAATGCATGTAGCGGTAGACTGGCCTTTTGCTGTAGAGATTTTCCATTTACTACATACAGTAGGCACTCTGATTCCATGTATGGGGCACATATATATTATTCAGATGACACACAAACACAAGTAGACAAGACCTGTTTAGTTCAAAAGCTCATTTGCCGCGGCAAGGCACAGATCAGGAGTGAATGATGAGAGACAAGACAAGAGACAATGTTAGTATTTTTTTTTTCTTTTGTTGTTTTGTTGATGTTTTTTGTTTTTTCTTAGCTGACAAAGACACACACATCACAAGGACATGAACACACAAAAGGAACACATAGTGTACTGTATGTCCTAAATGATCAGGGAAGTAGATAGCAAATCAACAGTGTAAATCATTACTAAATGGCTGACTTTTTTTTTTTTTTTTTTTTTATGTAGCAGGCCTTTTGCTGTAGAGATAATGACTCCTATCCCTATCCATACAGGGCCGGCATTCCCATCATCTTGTGATAGACTATGCATGACCTAATGTGTGTGTGTGTGTGTGTGTGTGTGTGTGTGTGGGGAGGGAGAGCGTGTCACCACCTCCACCATGCAAGCAGCATGGCCAGATCTCTACCTGCGGCCAGTGGGAGAGAATTTGCGCCCAGCTCGGACTAGGCCTACTGTCATTCTCATTGCGACTCCCCACACTGCCACAACGTTCCCCCCTAACTGTCCTATGAGCACTTCGACCTCGTCTAACATACCCAGTGGCATTAGACAAAGGCTCCCACCCGCGTTACTGTCGCCCTTGATTGTGGAGAGGCACCGTGTGTTCAGAAGACAGAAGCTAAGCGCTATGGATATTAGGCTACCTCCAGCCTCGTTAAGCCACACCACTAACACCCTGCTAACTTCCCGATGAACACTCGAACCCCGTGAAACATTATTCCCACCAGTGACATTGGGCAAGCGATTCAGCGTTTGTGCTTGGTGTAAGCTAAACTATGGAGTAAACTCTCACTTTGTCCAGCTGCATCATTGCAAGGCAGGGGCGCATCTGAAACCTCACTAAGCGAATCACCGTCATTTTTTCTGAAGGCAGATATTCCCCTTCAGAATCAGGGTCCGAATAGAAGACCCAACACTTCATTTCAGGTAAACTTTTTTGATGCCATTAGGCGATAATCTAATGCAAATACTGCTGGCGTTGACAATATCGGCTCTGACAAAGTGGCTCCACGCACACTAGCTCGGTATTTCATGCACTGATTCAATGTGCTGTAGCAAGAAAGTTTTGTTTAAAGCGTGTCCTTTTTTTTTCGGGATGGGGATGACGTATGACATGTCTGCCATCTAGTGGAGTGGAAGTCGAGCGAAATATGACACCCTATTTATTCATCGGCGTTTTATTCAGTACGCATCTTGTCGACTATAATTAAGCCTGTGGCGCCTAGAGGGTTAACAAAATGACAGCATTCATATGACAAAGAAAAACGAATTCGGTCACTGTGCCACAGCAACCAGTGTAGGCTACAGTCCTACATTTATCTACAAACAACTAGGACATTTAGAACAGTAATGTAGACATGGTGGTAACGAAGTAAGTGGCTACATACCCAATCTCTCGGTGCAGCTATCACAAGAGTTACACGAGTCAGACTACGTGCCTACATTACATTTACATCCCCTGAGCCTGCGCAGAAAGCCTCGTCGACCAACAGGAAACGGCTGAAATTTGCTTCACCCGCCTCAATTGACGTCTACGTGATGACTCTGTCCATATCTTTTACTGTCTATGCTCCTAACTGGCGAATTCAGGAGCAACTCCTAAAAATAACGGGCGTGTCACTCCTAACTTTAGGATTCTATTTGTTTTGCAGAGCTCTCAATTGCAAGGGAAGACTTGTGCATTGTAACTAAGGGATGCACCACTAACAACCAAAGCCATCATTGCATGTAATGGAACTCATGGTAAATCAAATTAAATTGTGCGTCAAATTGTCTTTGTACGTGTTTTCATACAGATTAATTTAAAACATGTTGCAAAGATACTGCTTCAATCTGTAGTGTATTTCATTATGCTACTAGGCGATTTGCTTAGTACTGCTTAGTACTTAGGCTATTTATTCATCATCTTCTAGCCCAGTGGTACTCAACCTTTTTTCAGTGATGTACCCCCTGTGAAATATTTTTTCAGCCAAGTAACCCCTAACCAGCACACAAGAATTACCGCTAAGCTTCAACCAGTAGGGGTGGGCATATCGATCCAAATATCGATAGTATCGATACCAACATTGGTATTGGTATCGGATCGATACCAGCGTGATGGGATCGATACTTTAATTTTAGTTCACTTTCAATATCTCTTAATTTTTTCAAAATGTTCCTGTTTCACCAAGGGCTAGCCTACAGTCATGCAAACACCATTCCTTTCACATTTTGCATGCCCGCTTTGCAATGTTATGTTGCTGAAATGTTTGTAAACTATTAACAGTGGAAATCATAAAATCATTAGTCATAGAAATTTATTCAAATTTAGTATATTGATGTTTTATTCATGTCATAAATCATGACACACTGTTCTCCCCTATATAAAAGTATATAAACTGCTTTTAGTCACAAATATCAGTATTGGTATCGGTATCGGCAATACTGGCCCTATATTTAATTGGTATCGGATCGAAACCAGATTTTACAGTATCGCACACCACTATCAGCCAGGACTCCATCGTTTGAGTTTTGACATTGACAGGTGATGGCGGGTGGCATCTGACAGGTTGGGTCGAACCATCCTGGTATGGGGAGGACTCTGGGTTTTTAGGATAATGAAATTGAATAGCCTACTGAAATATAAAATTCATTTTATGAACATATATTTTTCTGAAATCGTTATTAAATAATTGTTTTTAAAGTATTTTTGCATGGATTCTACTTTTTAAATATATGTATATTTTAAAATCTCACGTACCCCCTGGAGTGCCTTCACGTACGCGTGCCCCCATTTGAGAACCACTGTTCTATCCTTCACAGTACTTACCACTTGTTCTATCCTTCTCAACAGATAGTTATCTTGCTACAACGAGTGTAAGTGGTGTAGTGGAGTGTAAGTGGTGTAGTAGTGGTGGTGTAGTGGCAGGGCTCTCAAGTTTTGAGGACAGGCAAGAGTGACATTCCCCGTCGACAATCCCCCCCCGCCCGCCGCCAGGTCAACACCCACTGGCATGGGTGTCCAGCGCTCTAACCACTGAGCTAAAAGCCCAGGCTTCCAACTCAGCGGTTAGAAGCGTTCTTAAGGTTAGGAGTGTGAGGATTTAAACGTTCCACATACTCGACGCACCCGACCGGTAGCGCGACAATGTGATGTCACAGAAGCGCCGTAACCATTTATACTCGCGCGTCGTGGTCACGACACTAGTTGCAATATTCTCCTGAACAGAGGTGTCGCTGTTGTGAAAAGATTAACGCTAACTACGTTACACAGCAGAAGAAGCTGCATTAAGAAACACTAGTAGCAGAGAATGTAAACGGGCTCTGCTATTAGCTAGCCTCTGTGATGGTACTTTAGACTTTGGTTGCTACTATTCATAACTACCACCATCATTATCATCTAGTTTCCAAGGTGTGCGCACAGGTAGATAGATAGATGGATATATAGATAGATACTTTAGTCATCCCGAGGGAAATTTTAATAATTTAAACAGTTTAGTTAGCTGGCTAGCTAGCTAGCAGCTGGCTGAGTTTGTGTAATTTCCTGAAGTGGAAAGAGATTTTGTTCAGGCCTTAATAGATATCCTTTGTTTGAAAATAAATCTTTTCTTTTCTTTCCTCTTAATTCCATGTGTTGCAATTCTCGCTGGTAAATTTGTTAACTTATCTAGCAAACTATTAAAAATTCACGACTATCCACGACTATCAAAACACTGCAACTCTCGCTTGCCCTCGAACTAGTCCATCTTCCTGTTTCCGCTTTGTCTTTCGTCTGAAAAAAAAAAAGTGGAGTCGCTACCACGGCGCCTACTTGGCTAAAATCCTGGCGCGCCAGCAAGATCTACATAATTTTGACGTCACGGTGTCGCGCTACCGGTCGGGTGCGTCGAGTATGTAGAAGCCCTTACACGCGCAACTAGCATCACCAGCTAGCATACAGCCCCAGGTCAGTTACCAGTTGATCCAATACTAGTTGTGCAGAAATATAGCCCGTCTTATGTAACAGGTCACATTTCTATTGTTTTATAATTACACAAAGATGGTTTTTGCCTTGACACACTGCCTTGTATCGCCAGTACAGTGAGAGTCCTAGTGGGCCTCCGTAGTCTCCCGCCCCTTCTAATGTATCAATTTTTTCATATTCATATTTAAACTGTGCCCTTCACCTCTTCCCTATCTCTGTCACTTTGGGGAAGAGGTATGTTATCTGTCTATCCCTCCTTTCATATTATATTAAATATCTTCACCCTATACTGTCTTTCCCTACTATCATAACTATCACTTTACCTATATTTACTTTCTGTACACTTTGTTTTATCTATTATGGAGCTTTCTTGTTTATTTCTTTATATTTTGTACTTTCGTGTCACATGGTGTAAAATGAACCTGTGACTAGCCTGTGGCTGCAGCCTGTACCCTGTATAATGCTACTGTATGTTGTTAGCGATCGCTAGTACTTAGCATGCTATTTATAATTCACCACAGGAGTTGGGGGAAGGAGAACCTACTGCCTGCTTCACTGTATTGTCCCTATTGTTTTGCAGGTGTGTCATTGTTTTCTGTTTGTTTAGCACTTTGTCATGGTGTTATTTTGCTTGTAACCTTGTACAGTTAATTAGCATGCTAGCTCCCTGCCAGCGTAGTTGCTAACTAAGTTAGCCATACTAGCTAGCTACTTCCATTAGGTCTCTATCAGGAGCTAGGCTAGGTAGCATAGTTTAATGGTTAAATCCTAGCGACTAGTTGTGTTAACCTTTTAAATGTAATGATTGATGTTACTTTTATTTTATATCTTGTATTTTTGTATTTAGTATGTTTTGTGTGGGTTACCTGTGCTTTTTGGCCCTATCTCTGTCACTTTGGGGAAGAGGTATGTTATCTGTCTATCCCTCCTTTCATATTATATTAAATATCTTCACCCTATACTGTCTTTCCCTACTATCATAACTATCACTTTACCTATATTTACTTTCTGTACACTTTGTTTTATCTATTATGGAGCTTTCTTGTTTATTTCTTTATATTTTGTACTTTTAAATTGTCACATGGTGTAAAATGAACCTGTGACTAGCCTGTGGCTGCAGCCTGTACCCTGTATAATGCTACTGTATGTTGTTAGCGATCGCTAATTACTTAGCATGCTATTTATAATTCACCACAGGAGTTGGGGAAGGAGAACCTACTGCCTGCTTCACTGTATTGTCCCTATTGTTTTGCAGGTGTGTCATTGTTTTCTGTTTGTTTAGCACTTTGTCATGGTGTTATTTTTGCTTGTAACCTTGTACAGTTAATTAGCATGCTAGCTCCGCTAAGCGTGGTTGCTAACTAAGTTAGCCATACTAGCTAGCTACTTCCATTAGGTCTCTATCAGGAGCTAGGCTAGGTAGCATAGTTTAATGGTTAAATCCTAGCGACTAGTTGTGTTAACCTTTTAAATGTAATGATTGATGTTACTTTTATTTTATATCTTGTATTTTGTATTTAGTATGTTTTGTGTGGGTTACCTGTGCTTTTTGGCCCCTGTCTCTGTCACTTTGGGGAAGAGGAGTTGGGGGAAGGACAACCTACTGCCTGCTTCACTGTATTGTCCCTATTGTTTTGCAGAGAGAATAAAAGCCCGCGAATACATTGTCATCCCGTGTCACGTCAGTCACTCAAAAACAGCAAATCACAACGCAGAGTGTATTCCACCGGTCACACTTTTTATTCATCATCTTCTAGCCCAGTGGTACTCAACCTTTTTTCAGTGATGTACCCCCTGTGAAATATTTTTTCAGCCAAGTAACCCCTAACCAGCACACAAGAATTACCGCTAAGCTTCAACCAGTAGGGGTGGGCATATCGACAATGTGACGTCACAGAAGCGCCGTAACCATTTATACTCGCGCGTTGTGGTCACGACACTAGTTGCAATATTCTCCTGAACAGAGGTGTCGCTGTTGTGAAAAGATTAACGCTAACTACGTTACACAGCAGAAGAATCTGCATTAAGAAACACTAGTAGCAGAGAATGTAAACGGGCTCTGCTATTAGCTAGCCTCTGTGATGGTACTTTAGACTTTGGTTGCTACTATTCACAACTACCACCATCATTATCATCTAGTTTCCAAGGTAAGCACAGGTAGATAGATAGATGGATATATAGATAGATACTTTAGTCATCGAGGGAAATTTTAATAATTTAAACAGTTTAGTTAGCTGGCTAGCTAGCTAGCAGCTGGCTGAGTTTGTGTAATTTCCTGAAGTGGAAAGAGATTTTGTTCAGGCCTTAATAGATATCCTTTGTTTGAAAATAAATCGTTTCTTTTCTTTCCTCTTAATTCCATGTGTTGCAATTCTCGCTGGTAACTTTGTTAACTTATCTAGCAAACTATTAAAAATTCACGACTATCAAAACACTGCAACTCTCGCTTGCCCTCGAACTAGTCCATCTTCCTGTTTCCGCTTTGTCGGGCTCGTCTGAAAAAAAATGAGTGGTGCGCTACCTCGCGCTACCTGGCTAAAATCCTGGCGCGCCAGCAAGATCTACATCATTTTGACGTCACGGTGTCGCGCTACCGGTCGGGTGCGTCGAGTATGTAGAAGCCCTTACACGCGCAACTAGCATCACCAGCTAGCATACAGCCCCAGGTCAGTTACCAGTTGATCCAATACTAGTTGTGCAGAAATATAGCCCGTCTTATACACACCAATTGAATTGAAATATAAATTTACTAGAAATAGTAAAGATTTGTATTTTTTGTAATTATTCCATATGTACTGTAGTCATATCAGAACCTGAAGTAGCCTACAATCCAAATGCAAGCATGAAACTTCAGATTATCTTGCGCTGCTGTTAATGCACACAATGGACACAAAACACCGGGGCTATCCCCAGAGGATAGAATAAAGAGTATTACCTTTCATTTGAGGCCAAGATTATGCTTATGTGGGGTTCATATGCAGTAAGCATTTGATTGCCAGTATGCATTTTGGATAACCCAAAGTCCTATATGGGGAGTTTTCATAGGGCATTTTACCAAATGCATGAGCATACCTTGACAAATAATGGTCTAAAGTACTCTGTTGTCATTCTATATTGATCTACTTTTGCACAGAATGACAAGACCTAATGCTAGGACTTAAGTCATATCAAGTCAAGACCTAGAGGGCTGAAATGTGGTCAGTTCAAAGATGCTTGTTATCCGGTAGAAAAATAAAAGAATAATCTAGCCTTTGTAACTTTGTGACAGTACATCACACAGTTATTCTAATTGTTTTCCAACAGTGTCTCAGCTTTCCAAAAGAGAGCAGACGTTTGATTAATGGCTAAAGTATGTAGGAGCAATGCCCTCCTAAGTCAAAATGGGGCAAAAGTATAATTGCTCAGATCTGCAAAAGAAATTATTTGACACATGGCACTGACAATTCAATAATGGGCCTTTTCACCACCTCTGAGCATCCACTAACCTGGACCTTTCAGGGGCTTTCCTCTCAGGGTGAATGAGCTCTCAGGGTGAATGAGAGGATGCTTAATTATTTTTTACCCGACATTTTTGAATACAGATGCAATGATTAATGCATCCACGGCCAGGATATAATTATATAATATGACGTGATTTCAAAAGTGACCTATAACAATAGGCTATGCAATACACTTTAATTTGTTTAGTGCTAATAAAATGATTAAGCCTATTTGGAGTGTGGCGTCGTTAGACCTGGGCATTCGGGGCTATAGCCCCGGTGTTTTGTGTCCATTGTGTGCATTAACAGCAGCGCAAGATAATCTGACGTGATCTGGGCAGGTTTAGAATCATTTGTTACAAAATGTTGCCATTTCAATTCTCCTCTACGCTATTACGCATTGCTGTTTCGTGCTTCTACTAACTAGCCTTAGCGAAATAAGTGTATAAGGACAAATGGATATTAGAAGTTTCTTTAGAGAAAAAAAAGGGCAGAGCAGGGACAAGAAGTGTGTCATCATCATCTTCAGTGTGTCATCATCTCCCGCAACCCAGGAGGACATTTCGATCAGCTCAGTTTCAATTTATCGTGATTTACTATTGAATCACATGGGCAGTAAATATGGTAAACCTGACCTCGTTTGAGGGGCCTTCCAAGCAATGCATGTTGGGCTTGATTTTGACAGAATGGGACTTTTTTCTTTGGGCAAAAGTTCGTGATACACAACCCAAATGCATTGCTTTCAAGGCACCCATGGCCCATTAATTGAAGGGATGACGTCCGAAATGTTTATCCCGAGACGAACGCTCACACCTGTGCACTTGACAGAGGTGCATGCCGATGTTTATTCTACAGGCTATTTTAATGTCATATTTTGGGTGTTGTATGTGGTGCACTTTGGCAGAAGAGACGTTCTCCTTACACGGTCTTTAAACATCAAAATATTCAGAATGCCGTGACGTGTCATTACGATTGGCCTTCCTTTTCATTCTCAAAGTAGGTTAAAATTGCATGTTCATCAGCACGATTTTCAAAATCTCTCGGGGGAGAAACCCCCGAACCCCCGGACAAAAAAGAACTCTAACTTCTGGGCTCTAGCCCCGAATGTTTTAAATAGGCTAGCTAGCGACGCCCCTGTGTGACAATATGTCAGTCATCATGTGAACGAAAGTATGACTAGGCATAAGCTACTTGTTCTGAGCAAGTGTTGCCAATGAACAGGCTGTGCAAACTGTTGGCAGACAGGTAGGTAACAGGTTCACGTTCAATAATTCACGTTCAACAATTCCAGGATACGCGTTTTTCATTGGTTGTTGCGTTAAATCTTACCCATATACAATACAGTTATTTTCTGATTGGCTATTGTGTAGCACCTCTCGTTATTTTTGATTGGCTGATAAGTGGCAGGCTCAACTCCAGGGGAGACAGCTAGATTCCTGCCCGGTTCCATAGTGAGGCGGCGGCCAGAGACTTTTGGGCGCTGCTGCAGCATATTAAATATATAAATAGTTTTTCTGCGTGAGAAATACAATGTGTGGCGGGAGAGCGTGACAAAAGACTGAAATGAGTGACTGTCACGCTCAATGCGTGACACTTGAGAGCCCTGTAAAGTGGTGTAGTGGAGTGTAAGTGGTGTAGTAGTGGTGTGTAAGTGGTGTAGTAGTGGTGGTGTAGTGGAGTGTAAGTGGTGTAGTGGAGTGTAAGTGGTGTAGTAGTGGTGGTGTAGTAAGTGGTGTAGTAGTGGTGGTGTAGTGGAGTGTAAGTGGTGTAGTAGTGGTGTGTAAGTGGTGTAGTGGAGTGTAAGTGGTGTAGTAGTGGTGGTGTAGTGGAGTGTAAGTGGTGTAGTAGTGGTGGTGGTGTAGTGGAGTGTAAGTGGTGTAGTGGAGTGTAAGTGGTGTAGTAGTGGTGGTAGTGGTGTAGTAGTAGTGGTGGTGGTGGTGTGGTGGTGGTGTAGTGGTGTGTAAGTGGTGTAGTAGTGGTGTGTAAGTGGTGTAGTGGAGTGTAAGTGGTGTAGTAGTGGTGGTGTAGTGGAGTGTAAGTGGTGTAGTAGTGTGTAAGTAGTGGTGTAGGTGCTGTTGTGAGCTGTTGCACTGGGGTCCCCAGTTTTAGGATCTTTGGTGATGCCAGAGCCCTGGAGGGGTCATCCCTATGTTCCCCGGGTACTATGTTCCCCGCTCAGGGTTAGGGTTTTTAAAAAGGGTACTATGTTCCCCGGGAACTATGTTCCCCGCTCGGGGTTAGGGTTTTTAAAAAGGGTACTATGTTCCCCGCTCGGGGTTAGGGTTTTTAAAAAGGGTCCTATGTTCCCCGGGTACTATGTTCCCCGCTCGGGGTTAGGGTTTTTAAAAAGGGTCCTATGTTCCCCGGTCCCATACAAAGCGGGGAACATAGGACCAAGGGAACATAGGTGCGCTCCCATTCCAAGCATGTGATTTGGTGACAAACCTGTAGGTGAACTCAGAGGAAGTGGTAAACTAATAGAAGAGCTGTATGTCTTCATTCTCCTAAGAAAACAATGACATGATAGGGCTCTTTTTGTAGGAGGTTTACCACTTACTCTTGACTTAACTAGGTTTGTCACTAAACCACGCACTTGAAATACCCCCCTGTCTAGGCCTTGGCTATGCTCCCAGGATAGTCTGCCAGCTTGCCCGTGACGCAGCACAATGTGGAGGCTTTCATGCAGGTTCTCTACACACCTTTTACTTTTTAAACCATTAGTCTTCACAGATTTAAATCAAACATCACCATTTCAGCCAAACAAATTTAGTTTTTTATTACAAGCTATTTTCTCAGTCTCCATTGTTCTCAGTCTCCCTTGTTGTTTAGTTGGCTACCACAGTTACATTTGCTGAGGAAAGAAAGCTCAGGGTACAAGAGTTACCATGGAAACACCCAAACTTTGTCAAGGAAACGTGAGTGTGTTGTGTTGTGTGAGGTTGGACTACTTCTGAGCTCAGGAGTGTGTGCAGAGGACTCCCAAGGAACTCCAATTTAAGGTGGGAGACGCACAACTAAACCGTGTGATTTGGTTTAAACTCATGCATGACTGTATATTTGCTGAGATTTCATGGTTTCATTTTGTGTACTGTACTTAATGTCACCTAATGAAACTTACTTTCTTAGTTTAGTTTAGTTGAGGATTTATGCAGGCAGTATGCATAAATGAGAACATGTAGTTAACTGTAAATCATGACTATTCAAGTGGTGTTTTCAAATGTTTGAGCTTCTATTAATTACTTTTCATTTGTTATAGTTTGCTCATATTAATTATCCTGTTCTGTTTGCTATTCTTTTCTCGATGTGTTGGAGGATGTGCGAACAAGTCAAATGTCAGATTCTTGAACATTTACTGACAATTGTGTCGTACATAGCAAACAAAATGTAAAGTTATTTGACAAGATAAATCTTTGATTTCATCACAGCCTGTGCATCTGTTTATAGACTGAAGCCATCTGGGTGCTCAGCATGTCTGAAGAGAGAGGTAGTCCTCACCAAGGTAGTCCTCACCAAGGGACGGAGGAGGAGGCGTCATCCCCAGGTGTGAGCAGCGAGTCTGGGGAGGAACGACGCTCACGCTCCCCTGCCCAGCAGAGCCCGGAGCTGGAGGTGTTGGGCTCGGGGGGAGAGAGCCCTGAAGCTGAACCAAAACCAAACTCGCTCAGCCAGCTGGACTCAGGCCAGGCGGCAGACACACACATCTCCGCAGCTCAGGACGTGACTGATGTCCGTCCACCGCTAATCAGCATCAGAACAGGTAGCCCTGTCCACCGCTCATCAGCATCAGAACAGGTAGCCCTGTCCACCGCTAATCAGCATCAGAACAGGTAGCCCTGTCCACCGCTCATCAGGTAGCCCTGTCCACCGCTAATCAGCATCAGAACAGGTAGCCCTGTCCACTGCTCATCAGCATCAGAACAGGTAGCCCAGTCCACCGCTCATCAGCATCAGAACAGGTAACCCTGTCCACCTCTCATCAGGTAGCCCTGTCCACCGCTCATCAGCATCAGAACAGGTAGCCCTGTCCACCGCTCATCAGCATCAGAACAGGTAGCCCTGTCCACCTCTCATCAGGTAGCCCTGTCCACCGCTCATCAGCATCAGAACAGGTAGCCCTGTCCACCGCTCATCAGCATCAGAACAGGTAGCCCTGTACACCGCTCATCAGCATCAGAACAGGTAGCCCTGTCCACCGCTAATCAGCATCAGAACAGGTAGCCCTGTACACCGCTCATCAGCATCAGAACAGGTAGCCCTGTCCACCGCTCATCAGCATCAGAACAGGTAGCGGTCACCGCTAATCAGCATCAGAACAGGTAACCCTGTCCACCTCTCATCAGGTAGCCCTGTCCACCGCTCATCAGCATCAGAACAGGTAACCCTGTTTACCTGAATTATTGAAATCCTTACCAAGGGATGAAATAAGTTGTACAGGTCCAATAACTTGAATGTATTACAGTTTAGATGTTTTCCTCAATGACTCTTTGTGGGTATAAAAAAGAGGATTCTGTACGTCTCATATTCCACCATTGTCATATGTGATGCTTTTCAATTTGTCATTCAAGTTGAGTACTTAAGCGTGCTAGAAGTGCCTCCATTGTTTTTAGTGTAGAATGCTTCCTGATGTCAATCAAACACTTCTGTAGGGGCTTGGATGTCTTCAGTGAAGTGCGCTGTTTCCTCCCCTTTTTCATGATTGACAGGTGTAATTGGGCACAAAAGAATCGGGGGCCAGAAAGTCAAAAGCAATAATCCGGCATCCTCGTCTGTTGTCGCCTCTCCGGTCTCCACGGCAGCGGTGAGGGGTCAATTTGTTTACATTTGCACGATAATCAGGTGTTTCTGCCTCTCAGAGAAGCCAGAGCTCTCCTGTTGTCGTGTGTGTGTGTGTGTGTGTCACTCAGAGAAGCCATAGCTTTTGCCATAACATTCTTGCTAATCATTTCAGACACCGGAATGCTCAGTCAATTATTTATCAGTGGTTGGGAGAATACTAGTTTGAAAGCTTTCTCTCTGTTTCTCTTTCCCTCTAATGTTGTCCTCTGTGTGTGTGTGGCCCTGTATGTGTGTGTGTGTGTGTGTGTATGGCCCTGTGTGTGTGCGTGTGCGTGCGTGTGTGCACATGGTTGTGTGTGTGTTTTATGTGAATGTACAACTGTCTTCTCTTGCTATTTCCTCTTCTCTCTCTCCCTCTCTATCTCTCTCTCTCTCTCTCTCCCCCTCTTCCTCTCTCTATCTCTCTCCTCTCCTCCCCTCTCTCTCATACTCTCTCTCCTCTCTATCCTCTCTCTCTCTCTCATATCTATAACTTTTTCTATATATACATTCCCTCTCATATATCCCTCTCTCTCTCTCCTCTCTTTATATATCTCCTCTCACTCCCTCTCTTTCTCCTCTCTCTCTCCTCTCCTCTCTCTCTCCTCTCTCTGTCTCTATACTCTTTCTGTCTATATATATATATAACTATGCATACATTTACACTCATTCCTCTCTTCTGTCTATATACACTCTCCTCTCACTCTCTTTCTCTATATATATATATATATATATATATATATATCTCTCTCTCATATACCTCTTCCTCTCTCCTCTCTCTATCTCTCTCCTCACTCTCTCATCTCTCTCCTCTCTCTCTTTTCTCCTCTCTCTCCTTCCCTCTCTCCTCTCTCTATCTCTCTCCCCCTCTCCCTCTCTCTTCCCTCCCCCCCCCTCTCTCTCTCTCTCTCTCTCTCTCTCAGGTCTCAGGCAAGCGATCAGTCTTGCTCTCTAATGAGGCTCGTAAGGAGATGGTCAAGCAGGCTAAAGCCTTGAAGGACGAGCGCCGGGCCGCCATCGACGGGCGCCACAAGTACCTGATGTCCAAGATGGCCGACAGCCTCAGCCTGGGGGAGGCGGAGGTGGAGGAGGCCCTCGTCTCTGATGAGAAGGTCGGTCACTGAGACGAGCACCCTGCTTCTGTTCCACTTCCAAACATCCACTCATAAAACACACACACACACACACACACACACACACACACACACACACACACACACACACACACGCACCTTGAGAGTCTCCATTAGTGGCCAGCAAGTTGCGCTGATGCTGGCCCTAATGAGTCCTGCACAGTCCAAATTCACAACTACATGTGCAGAACATGCATTCCACTGTAGCCCATGTCATGCCCCCATGCATTCCACTGTAGTCCACATTATGCCCCCATGCATTCCACTGTAGTCCACATTATGCCCCCATGCATTCCACTGTAGCCCATGTCATGCCCCCATGCATTCCACTGTAGCCCATGTTATGCCCCCATGCATTCCACTGTAGCCCACGTTATGCCCCCATGCATTCCACTGTAGTCCACATTATGCCCCCATGCATTCCACTGTAGCCCATGTCATGCCCCCATGCATTCCACTGTAGTCCACATTATGCCCCCATGCATTCCACTGTAGTCCACATTATGCCCCCATGCATTCCACTGTAGTCCATATCATGCCCTTATGGTGAAAGAGCTACACATGGAAGAGAATGACTCACTGTGTTTAATGGTGTGTATGTCTGGTTTGGCTGGATGAAGACTCTGTGTATTTGCATGCAAATGATGTTGTGTTGTCCTCCTCACAGTTCAGCTTGATAGAAGAGTTCTTTGCAGCCCACGGATCAAAGAGGTTGCTCTTCTTCTATCAGGCAGCACCATCGGTAATGTGATCATAATGCTCAAATCTCCGACTACAGCATCAGATTGCTAATGTGATCATAATGCTCAAATCTCCGACTACAGCATCAGATTGCTAATGTGCTTATAATGCTTAAATCTCCGACTACAGCATCAGATTGGTAATGTGCTCATAATGGTTAAATCTCCGACTACAGCATCAGATTGGTAATGTGCTCATAATGGTTAACTCTCTGACTACAGCATCAGATTGCTAATGTGATCATAATGCTCAAATCTCCGACTACAGCATCAGATTGCTAATGTGATCATAATGCTTAAATCTCCGACTACAACATCAGATTGTTAATGCGTTGTTTTGGATGTTCCCATTGTGATATTGCCCCAGGAGGCAATGCCTTTCTCACCTTCCTCTCTTTTCTCTCTCTCTCTTTCTCTCTTTTTCTCTCTCTTTCTCTCTCTCTCTCTGTCTTTCTCTCTCTCTCTCATCAGTCTCAGTGGAGTCGTCATTCCAACTTAGACACTGTCGGCGGTCATATAGGTTTAGTCAGATTTATTTATTTATTTATTTATTTTCGCATGGCCAAATTTCCGTCAAGGATTCCCGGGACACTGAAAGACCGGGGTACACGAAACTTGGTGGACATGTAGCCCCACATGGATAGCATGGAACCATCGTTTTTCGTTTTGATCTGTAGCCCCCCCGCTGGACTGAACCCCTCGAAAGGAGGGTAGGGCAGACACAGTTTTCTGTGAATATCTCGAGAACCGTAGGGTTTAGGAAGACCACCTTTTTTTTGTATGTTGATCTTAAGGGGCCATGTCAACCCATTCCATAACCACTCATTTCATGTATAGCGCCACCTAGTTAAAAACAAAAAAGTAAAAATGAGTTGTTGTAATCGCAGGTACTAACATGGTCAAAACTGCACGAAATTGGAAGTGTATGACTGTATGGTACATATGTCTACTGTGTGTGTATGTGTCATAGGTATGATTACTGTGAACGTATGTGTGTGTGTGTGTGTGTGTGTGTAAATATCTGTTTATGCACATGTGCATATGGAATGGGTTGAAATGACTCCTGGAGGCAAACACATGCACACACACAGGCACAGGCACGCACACACACACACAAACATAAACACGTACACGCACACATGCACACATTTCAAGAATTTCTCAGAATTATGAACAGGCAAGATGGGGGTGGGGTTGTATAAAATCCCAATGTCCTATTGCAGTGACAGGGACACTGTACTGCAGGAGATGTTTTCCTTTGCAAGAATGTTAAATTGAGGTCCTGACTCACCATGGTTGTTAAAAATCCCATGGCACTTATCGCAAAGAGTAGGTGGTTCCCTGATTTGCTTTATTTATGGACACATACATAAAGACACACACACGCACACACACACACACACACACACACACACAAAACACACGCACACTACACATACACACACATACATGCACACACATGACACGCACAAACACGCACACAAACACACATACACACACACACACACACATGAACCCACACATACAAACACACCTAACATACACAAACACACGCACACACCACACTCACACACAAAAAAAACACACACAAAACACATATACACAAAAACAACCACACACTCTGCAGACACTCAATTACAAACACACAAAAAAGGAACAAAGTAGGAAATGAACACAATTTGACAAGCGTGACTTTTTTTTCTGGAAAAAATGTGCTGGACTGGGTGGCAGTCATATTTTGTACTGGCCTAATCTGTGACACAATAGTCAAGAGGTGGCACTTACAGCAGCATGAGAACAAGAGGCGCCCGTAGCAACAGAGGAGTATGAAGGGTCTCCGTTCCTGGGCTAATGTTTACGTTTAGTTTTGTAACAATGCTGATATGGCATTGTGTGTGTTGCATTCATTGCCATGGAGACGTGCTGTGTTTACTGGCCCGTGTCTGACTGGCTCTTGTGTCCACTCTGCAGGGCCTGCTTGGGGTGTGTTTGTTTTTCCTGCGCAGCACCGAGAAGGCCATAACTACCTCCAGTGTGTCCCAAGTCAGTCCATTAGATGACCACCCCCATACACACATAACATTCACACACACACACACACACACACACACACACACACACACACACACACACACACACACACACTTCCTCTCTCTCTCACACACACACACACACACATACACACACACACTCTCACTCTCACACACACATACACACATCACACTAATTCAACCCATTCTGGCCCTTTACAGGAGGTGAATTTTGGAATGCTCGACTGTACTGACGGGAACCTTTTGTACAGCTTTGAGAACCTTTTCTCACAGGTCATGTTGCCAGCTCTCAAGTCTCAGGAGGTAAGTTCTAGTACCAGTTCCAGGTCCTGTCCACTGCTCTCCCTTGGGCTTCTGGCCCTGCAGGCTGGGCTGTACCAAAGTCCTTTTAGGCAAGTCCCTCCACTCGGCGGCCATATTGCAAGGCTTTTTGGGCACTTATTGGGCATCTATTTCGGCAGAAATGCGTGTGGAAGGCTTCATGACACCAATCTTGCTCCAGTGGCGAGATCACAACACATGATTGGCACAATGTCTTCACAACAGACCATATGATTGGCTCAATGTATTCACAACACACAACATGATTGGCTCATTGTATTCACATGTCGACGTTTTGCCAAGGAAGGGGTGGGATATGTGTAGACAACGGCCATATTGGCGTTCCAAACTAACCCAGTTCTATGGAGGATTTTTTGAGTCTCCTCATTAGGAAGTCTCTGGCTGGACTGGCAGATATTGGGTCATGTGTGAGACCTATCAGTAATCAGTGTAGTGTAATCATTATAATAATTAGGAATCATCAGTGTAGTGTAATCATTAGGAATCATCAGTGTAGTGTAATCATTAGGAATCATTAGTGTGGTGTAATCATTAGGAATCATTAGAGTAGTGTAATCATTAGGAATCATCAGTGTAGTGCAATCATTAGAAATCATTAGAGTAGTGTATCATTAGATATCATTACAGTAGAAATCTTTAGAGTAGTGTAATCATTGGAAATCATTAGGTTAATGTAATTGTTAGAAATCATTAGTGTCGTGTAATCATTAGAAATCATTAGAGTAATGTAATCATTAGAAATCATTAGTTTAGTGTAATCAATAGAAATCATTAGTGTAGTGTAATCAATAAAAATTCATTAGAGTAGTGTAATCTATAGAAATCATTAGTGTAGTGTAATCAATAGAAATCATTAGTGTAGTGTAATCAATAGAAATCATTAGTGTAGTGTAATCAATAGAAATCATTAGTGTAATGTAATCATTAGAAATGTTTCCACACTTTATACATATTCATGTAAATACAGTAAATCACACACGGTTTGTGTGGAGTGGGACTGCTATTAGTTTCATCAAAACCCCAAACGTTTCCATCTACAGGACTGGGGTGCCATCACGGATGGCCTGCAGAACGTCCACATTCAGGACTTCCTCAGTTCAGTGGACCGGTTTGTCTATAGTCTCTCTTCCGCCCGGCACAACATGGAGGGGAAGGTCCAGCTGGAGGGCGTGGAGCACGCTCCCAACCTGAGCAACCTCCTGGACCCAGCGGACTACACCGCAGCAGGTAGCGGATAACTGACCACCCAAATCAGCACGAGACATCCCCCACTCACTCATAACTGACCACCCAAATCAGCACGAGACATCCCCCACTCACTCATAACTGACCACCCAAATCAGCACGAGACATCACCCACTGACAGTGGTGGAGGAAGTACTGAAACTAAAAGTACAAATACACAGAGAAATATTTCCTTTAGTAAAAGTAAAAGTACCACAATGACAACCCTACTTAAGTAAAAGTAAAAAGTACCTGCTTTTAAATGTACTTTAAGTATTAAAAGTAAAAGTATTTGCATAATGATTTATTCTCTTAATATCTATATTCTAAAAGAAAAATCAGTATGGGCTGTGGCATTTTAATTAAGCTCGAGGGAGATAGTTTTAAGCTAATGCAATTATGCGTACAATCTGTGGCCTAATTTACATTCTGACCTACAATTCTAGAGACTGTAATTCTGGTTATCTACTAGGGTGATCTGCTGAGTAAAAGATCATTCAGCAAAACACGAGAGCCTGAAGTTTAACGGGGTAGACGACCGATATGTTTTTTTCAGGGCCGATACCGATATCAATTATTACCAAAACAGGAGGCCGATAACCGATATGTAAAACCGATATGTCAGTTGTCAAAAAGGGGGGTAGATAGTAAAGGCGATATGCTGCAAAAAATTCACTCAAAAGCATTTAATTATGCAAACTTTTCTTTTTTCTTTTGATATACAATTGTCTCTCAACTTGCATCACATGTAAATCCTGTGTATGATATTAATCCAAGAACTGAGTGATTTACTGAGCAATTATTTTCATAGACTAGGCCTACACAATGGGCTATGTGCTTGTTAAGGGACCTGTCACAAAGAGGATGCTTTGCCATCGTGTGTGTGAGTGCACGAGAGAGGGAGAGGAAGAGGTGCATGCGTGATGGCAAGTGTTACGGTTGAATAGTTTAACAAAACAGTTTTAAAATAGTTCTTAGGCTATTTAAGCATGCAATTTGTGTCCATATGTAGGCTACACTTTGGTGAGCCTAAAAGGCACGTTAATAGCCAGCTCAAGCCGCGATTTAGGCTAACCTACTTCAGGTCGAATTAAATTACAGCTGGCCCTGGGTGCCTGTAGCCTAGTCTTTTCTGACAGTCCGTTTCAAAAAGGAGCAACTAACCACCCAATCAGCACGAGACATCCCCCACTCACTCATAACTGACCACCCAAATCAGCATGAAACATCCTCCACTCACTCATAACCTAGATTGGTGAGGTAATGACAGGGCTAGTTTTCCGCAGATGCTGTAGGTTTCCAAGGTTTTCTGGGGTCACTCCCAGAGATTATTCACACGCTTATTCGCACAGTTTACACTTATACCTGACCACGGTTCACAATGGTTTTCTAAATATAACCAAATGTCTGAAATGACAAATAGCACTTTTCTGCTCAGTAATAACCGATCACCTTCATCTGAAAGTCTTCTGTACTTGAAACACACGGTCCTTGTTAAAAGCTCTCCTCTCCTCCTTTCCCTCCTCCTCTCCTCCTCTCCTTCTCCACCTCCTCCTCCTCTCCTCCTCAGCGGGTAACTCTGAGCTGGTGGAGTGCCTGGAGGCGGTGCTCCTGTGCTGGGCTCAGCAGATCCAGCTGGTGCTGACTGAGAGTGAGCAGATGAGGAAGGAAGCGGACGACATCGGTCCTGCCGCCGAGCTCGAGTACTGGAAGAGCCGCATGACCACTTTCAACAGGTGCCTCACCTCACCTGCAGCACTACCTCACCTGCAGAACTACCTGACCACAGCACCAAATACCCAAAGCAAAGCAATATATAGTATAGTATATATACTTTTTTGATCCCGTGACGGAAATTTGGTCTCTGCATTTAACCCAATCGGTGAATTAGTGAAACACACTCAGCACACAGTGAGGTGAAGCACACACTAATCCCTCCGCGAGAAGCTGCCTGCAACAACAGCGGCTTCGGGGAGCAGTGAGGGGTTAGATGCCTTGCTCAAGGGCACTTCAGCCGCGGCCCACTGGTCGGGGCTCGAACCGGCAACCCTCCGGTTATAAGTCCGGAGTGCTAACCAGTGGGCCACGGCTGCCCCTATATATATATACATTGCTGTAGACAGTGCCTGACACAACCTAAGCCATGTAAAAGTACATTTATATTGTATAAAATAGTTATAATTTTGAGTGCAGAATTGTCATCATTTCAGAGTAATATAAGTTAAAGAGTATTCCTACTAAGATAGCACTAAGTTATATGTGTAAATAATGGATGGAAGATGAAAACTGAAACAGTGGATACTGACTAACAGACTAACAATGCCCGTCTGGTGTCGTTTGTCCTCCCTGACGGTGGGTCCAGCCTCCTGGACGAGATCAAGAGGCCGCAGGTGAAGAAGGTTCTGGGGCTGCTGCAGGTGGCCAAGTCCAAAACGCTGAGGCACTGGAAGGAGCTGGTCAGATTGTTATCCCACTCTACCTTTACGGTTCTGTGTTCACCTAATTAAATCCTATACTGGTCAGATTATCAGCTCATTATCCCCTTAATGTTCCATCTCATTATCTGATTGTTTAGAACTCCTGCTGGTCTTTAGAAATCTATAGGAGATCCTAGTTACTTCCTATTTCCTTCCCTTTAGATTGAGCAGCGGAGACCCTTCATACGAGTGCAGGGGAGACCCTGTCTATGAGTGCAGCTGAACGGTGTGGTGTTGATGCTAAATCCCTCTCTGGTCTTTATCGCAGGATGGGAACATCACGGTGGTGGCCAACGAGGCGAAGGATAACGTCAAGTACCTCTACACGCTGGAGAAGTTCTTTAGGCCGCTGGGAAAGTGCACTCCTGTAAGTCTCTTGCTCAGTTCTACGGCCTGTCTAGTCTCACATCTATCTGAGTATACTCTAAATACAGCATGCTGTTTACATCTATCTGAGTATACTCTAAATACAGCATGCTGTTTACATTGCCATGTTTGATCTTTCTCACGTGTTAATGGATTGTTGCATTTTGATGATACTTTTTAAGGGGTGTTTCATGTTATCTGTCATGTACTGTATGTACTGGTGCCATGTTATCTATGTCATGTATGTATTAATGTTGGTTCCGTTGGTTCCTGTTAGACCAGCATGCTGGAACACATTCCCAACCTGATGAACAGCATCCGCATGGTCCACAACGTGTCCCACTACTACAACACCTCCGAGCACATGACCTCCCTCTTCGTCAAGGTCACCAACCAGATGGTCACCACCAGCAAGGCCTACCTGTGCCAAGGGGTGGCCAAGCTCTGGGACCTAGACAGGTAGGCATCAGTGTTGCACAGTGTTTAGTAATTGGGTAATGAGGGTTAAAACAGTGCTGGGTAAAGGGTTAAAACAGTGCTGGGTAATTGGGTAATGGGTTAAAACAGTGTTGGGTAATGGGGCTTAAAACCGTGCTGGGTAATTGGGTAATGGGTTAAACCGGTGTTGGATAATGGGTTAAAACTGTGCTGGGTAATTGGGTAATGAGGGTTAAAACAGTGCTGGGTAATTGGGTAATGGGTTAAAACAGTGTTGGGTAATGGGTTAAAACAGATCTGGGTAATTGGGTTTTGAGGGTTAAAACAGTGCTGGGTAATGGGTTAAAACAGTGTTGGGTAATTGGGTAATGAGGGTTGAAACAGTGTTGGGTAATGGGATAAAACAGTGCTGGGTAATGGGTTAATGAGGGTTAAAACAGTGCTGGGTAATGGGTTAAAACAGTGCTGGGTAATTGGGTAATGAGGGTTAAAATAGTGTTGGGTAATTGGGTATTGAGGGTTAAAACAGTGCTGGGTAATGGGTTAAAACAGTGCTGGGTAATTGGGTAATGAGGGTTAAAATAGTGTTGGGTAATTGGGTATTGAGGGTTAAAACAGTGTTGGGTAATGGGTTAAAACAGTGGGTAATTGGGTAATGAGGGTTGAAACACAGTATTGGGTAATGGGTTAAAACAGTGCTGGGTAATTGGGTAATGGGTTAAAACAGTGCTGGGTAATGGGTTAATGAGGGTTAAAACAGTGTTGGGTAATGGGTTAAAACAGTGATGGGTAATGAGGGTTAAAACAGTGCTGGGTAATGGGTTAATGAGGGTTAAAACAGTGCTGGGTAATTGGGTAATGGGTTAAAACAAAGCTGCTTGACTGTGTTCAGAAAGGAACTGCTGAGGAGAGTTGGTGAGTGCCTCACTCTCAATCAGGAGTACCAGCTCTGCTTCCAGAGGGTTCGGGAGAAACTCCGGGAGAACCCAGAAAACAAACAGTTTGAATTCAGGTAAACTAACAAACAATTTGACAAAAAAAAAAGTGTAAAAGTACTCTCTGGAGAATATTCTTCCTGGTCAGTTCTTAATGTGGTGATTTTAGAAGGGACAAATAGACCTTAAACTGTAACATTTCAACTGAACTGAAAGTATTTGAGCCTTCCAAGAAGGCCGTCAGGTAATGTGAACAGTTGCTACATTTAGTTTCCAGAGAGTATGTTTGTTATAGTTATAGTATTGTAACGATTTGATAGCGACTCACACAGTTGTCCAATCAAAAGGTTTATTAGCTGAGAACAAGAGCAGGGACACAGACACAGAACACAATACACACGGAGCTGGTCAAGTACACACACACACACTACACATACAGGGGGTGGACGCAGCCCCCCACACACGAGGGAGAACTAAAAGGGAAACATGTTACAATAAAGACGCTAACATTACACTCAAAACTAAGGAGAAATACAGACATAAACCCCCAAATGTTCGCTCCCGTATCCCAGCATGCCCTGCGTGGGAGAACGCTAACAATGTCTTGTTCGCCGACGTTACAGTATGCTTTTATATTGAATACTTGATTCTTGAAAAATGATTTGTGACAATTCAGTGGTGACCTTTGAACCTTGCTGCTTGTTGTGTTGACTGAGGTTTTTGTTCCACATAATCTGGCAGTGAGAACTACATTTTTGGGAAGTTTGACACGTTCTGTAAGCGGCTGAACAAGCTAGCAGACGTGGCGTGGACACTGGAGGACCTGTCCTCTCTGCAGCACGTCAGGGTGGAGGGGATGGAGAAGATCTACGCGCGCTACCTGACCATCCTGACCAGCATCAAGTCCAAGACCTACAATGTGCTTGACCATCGCATACTAGAGGTGAGGGTGCTTACAGACCAAAACACAAAGCAGGACACACACACACACACACACAAATGCAGAAGTCACACTCAGTTATATGGCGGGGAAAGCATATGAAAATACTCTTGTGTTATTATTACTGAGTAACAATTGTTGTGTCTCAGCATGTCTGTTTTATATGAGACTCATAACAGTCTTTCTGTAGCCTGACATGTAGAAATGGAGAAACAGTCCTGTCTCTCTTGTTTTGTCCTCAGTTTGAAGGTGATTATGCGGAGTTCAAAGGTCAAATCCAAGGCTTGCTCCAGTCACTTCAGGCCCTGTTGGACGGCTGCTTTGAGAGAAATCTTTCAGTGAGTCTAAAATGAAGAGATACTGTAGAATGAAGACACGTTCTTTACAATAATCCATATGTAATGTTCCATATGTAAGCCTTTATCCTTTATCCATATGTAAGCCTTTATCTTGGCCTTGAAAAACGTATTCTATTTTATTTGGCTTCTTTACCTCTCAAGGCAGAGCGAATGCTCGAGCTGCTGTCCAAGTTTGAAAGCGGGCTGGGCAAGCGACTGGATCTGATGCAGAAGTACATGTTTGTTCTCCAACGTTATGGTCATGAGCTGGAGCAAGTGCGGAGATTATACCAAAAGCAGAGAGACAATCCTCCTATCGCGCGAAACATGCCCACAGTAAGTCAATGCATCTGGGCCTGACTGACCAGAGACACACACACACACACATTCACATGTTTGCACATTGTTTACATTTCTATAAAATCCTTTTGCACTAAACTAAACACAAACTGTGT
The DNA here is from genome assembly GCF_017589495.1 of Alosa alosa. NCBI lineage: Eukaryota > Metazoa > Chordata > Actinopteri > Clupeiformes > Clupeidae > Alosa > Alosa alosa. Next base: position 953,826 of record NC_063204.1, read on the forward strand.
GTTCTATCCGGTAGATTTCAGGGAAAATACTGTGGTCACGACAGCTCTTCAGAAAGATTGAATTGCCAATGACTCTGCTGAAAGACAAACTGGATGTACTTAAGGTATTACTTAATGACTCTGCTGAAAGACAAACTGGATGTACTTAAGGTATTACTCAATGACTCTGCTGAAAGACAAACTGGATGTACTTAAGGTATTACTCAATGACTCTGCTGAAAGACAAACTGGATGTACTTAAGGTACTTAATGGCTTCTGGGATGGACTGCCTTTGAGAATAAGAGAACCGGCCAAAAAAGCACTTACGTTTTTTAACGGGCTCAACACAGTGCAGCTACGAGCCAATTTACTTGAAGAATTTGAGCCATTTTGGACACTTGCGTTGTTCTCTAGCCTTTCCCCCACTTTAGTCTGCATTCTTATCTACCGGCTGTAAAAACATCGCAGACCTTCCCCATGTTTACACTTCACAGGTTCCTGAGATGAGGAAAATTATCCGGGCCTACAACAAGATGGCCGCCCTGCTGCTGGAGTATGAGCTGCTGTACCACAGGGGCTGGGCACAGGCCGCAGAGATGGGACAACACGGCCTCAACGCCACCCTCCTCACCAGGCACCCCCAGACCAAGGTCAGGCACCCTCAGACCAAGGTCGAGCCTCCACATCGCCCTTATCAGCCTTTATTGACCCTGATTCCTGTTTATGTGTTATATTAGTTGCTACAATTGCAGTGTAGAACGGCTTGGTAGCCTATCGTTTTTGTTCATACAGTACAGTCTGTCTATAGATGGATGTGCATGAATATGAAGAGAAATTATCAATAGATTACTGTATCAAAATAGCTAAGAAATGGCAACATTTGGCATAATGTATCTTTTACTAAACATATCTTGAATTTCCCCTGGGGATCAATAAAGTATCTATCTATCTATATATGTGGAAGTGCAAGTATGTGCATGGAGAGCATCCCGCACCGCATATCTATTTGAATACATACGAGGACGATATCAATGTAATATTCTCTTCCCAGACAATCTTTACATACAAGGACCATATCAATGTAATATTCTCTTCCCAGGCGATCTTTACATACGAGGATGATATCATTTCTCTTCCCAGGAGATCTTTACATACGAGGACCATATCAATGTAATATTCTCTTCCCAGGCAATCTTTACATAAAAGGACGATATCATTTCTCTTCCCAGGAGATCTTTGTCAATCTAGACCCTGTGGTTCTGGAGGTTCTGCAGGAGGCTAAGTGTATGAGCAAAATGGGCTTCTCGGTGCCCAAGGCCCTTCTGAGCATGTGTACCAGAGAGGCCCAGCTGAAGGCTCAACAAAATGCGTAAGTTGGTGCCATACGACTTTTTAACTCTGAATTGAATTGAGCTGAACTGACGAGACCTTTATGTCCAGAGTTGAGATGAATTAAATGAAGCTGTATCAGAATTTCAAGCCAAATACAGTGCAAGATTTAGCCTAGTCTATTAAACTCAGGACATGTGAATTGAATCCACCTCTAGTTTAATTGAACTCAACTTAACAGTGCTAAACATGCTAGTCTGTTAAACTCTGTGCGTATGCTGAACATGCTAGTGTGTTAAACTCTGTGCGTATGCATTGCAGCCTGTTAAACTCCGTGCGTATGCTAAACATGCTAGTGTGTTAAACTCCGTGCGTATGCTAAACATGCTAGTGTGTTAAACTCCGTGCGTATGCTAAACATGCTAGTGTGTTAAAACTCCATCGTATGCTAAACATGCTAGTGTGTTAAAGTCCGTATTATGCTAAACACAGTGTGTTAAACTCCATCGCGTATGCTAAACATGCTAGTGTGTTAAACTCCATGCGTATGCTAAACATGCTAGTGTGTTAAAGTCCGTGCGTATGCTAAACATGCTAGTGTGTTAAAGTCCGTGCGTATGCTAAACATGCTAGTGTGTTAAACTCCATGCGTATGCTAAACATGCTAGTGTGTTAAACTCCATGCGTATGCTAAACATGCTAGTGTGTTAAAGTCCGTGCGTATGCTAAACATGCTAGTGTGTTAAAGTCTGTGCGTATGCATTGCAGCCTGCAGGAGCTGCTGGAGGACTTCCAGACGTGTGTCGGCCGGATCCCTGTCCTCCTCCTGCCGGATGCGTGGAGACTGCACTGACCCCGGCCTCCACGCTGTCACCTCCTGCAACTGATCACTGGGCTCCCTCAACCAGACTGGACAGGCCTGAAACACAAACACCACCTGCCTTACCTGCGTTGTTGAGACAGATATCCTGGACACACGCACCGCGTTCGCAGGCCTGGCGCACCTGGGGACAGGCCTGACGCACACTGCCTGCGGTGTTGGACACAACACGCATAATGGACGCACCGCACACGCACGCACGCGTTGAGCCCACCGAAGCACGCACGGGACAGGCCTGACCTGACACGCAGCGGCGCACTGCGTTAGAGACCAGACCCTATGGACGCACACGCACGCACGCAGGTTAGACACAAACACGCACGGGACAGAACCTGTTACCATCGCAGGGCAAACATAACAGACACACACACACACACACACACACACTGCAACACACACACAAACACAACACAACACACGTGTGGGCAAACACAACACACACACACACGCACACATGCAAACACAACACACACACACACACACACACACACACGCAAACACAACACACACAGGGGCAAACACAACACAACACACACACGCACACACGTGTGGGCAAACATAACAGACACACACACGTGCAAAACACAACACACACACACACACGTGCAAAACACAACACACACACGGGCAAACACAACACACACACACACACGTGTGGGCAAACACAACACACACACACACACACACGTGCAAACACACAACACACACAGGGGCAAACACAACACAACACACACAGCACACACGTGTGGGCAAACATAACACACACACACACAAAACACACACACACACACACAGGGGCAAACAAACACAACACACACACACACAGGGGCAAACACAACACACACACACAAACACAACACACACACACACAACGGGCAAACACAACAACACACACACACACACACACACGTGTGGGCAAACACACAACACACACACAGGTGTTGGGCAAAACCCACACACACACAGGGCAAACACAACCAAACAGAGCACACCCACACACACATTGATGAGCACACACACACACACACACACACACACACACGGTAATGATAGTGGGCAAAACAACATCTCTAAACAAGAGAAGGGTTTCATCATTTCAAATCTATGTAAAGAAAGTGTCATGCTGACATGAGATGGTACAATGTATGAATTTAGTTTAATAAGTCTGATAAGAAGTCGTTATTGTCAGGGAATCATTAAATAGGGAGTAGTATCCACCAGAATCCAAGGAAAACTGAGAAACTTTCGAAATAGTCCAAGAAACCACAGGAAAAGGTTCACCAAGGAAGGGACTTGAGAAACCGCAGGAGCAGAGAAACTAGGAGCCACTTTCGACGACGCCCGGTGACCAACTGTGGCAGAGGGGATGTTTATATGGGAGTCCACACAGGTGTGCCCAATTAGTACTCTGGGGAGTGAGAACGAGGAAGTGGAGGTTCATTAGGAACAGGGGGCGTGGTCACCGAGCAGCCAGGCAAGGACGTGACAGTTATAATGACGTGCAAAATATTATTTTTCAATGTTTGAGATGCTTTCATCCAAGGCAAACCTACTCTACAACAGTATTTTGAAAGAGTGAACAAGAAACTCTGTAGGTACTTTTTAAATATGTGGGTGAATGAGTCACCGTTGATTCATTTTTTGATGACTGATTACTTTTAATTGAATAGTTGGAAATGATAGTGAAACAGAATCAATGTGAAGTGTTCTCCCTCCTTAGTCCTGGAGTGTGTGTATGAGTGGTGTGTGTTCCTGGAGTGTGTGTATGAGTGGCGTGTGTGTTCCTGGAGTGTGTGTATGAGTGTGTGTAAGAGTGGAGTGTGTGTATGAGTGTGTGTAAGAGTGGTGTGTGTGTTCCTGGAGTGCGTGTATGAGTGTATGTTCCTGGAGTGTGTGTATGAGTGTGTGTAAGAGTGGTGTGTGTGTTCCTGGAGTGTGTGTATGAGTGTATGTTCCTGGAGTGTGTGTATGAGTGTGTGTATGAGTGGTGTGTGTGTTCCTGGAGTGCGTGTATGAGTGTGTGTTCTCCCTCAAGTGGAGGTTCATTAGGAACAGGGGGCGTGGTCACCGAGCTGCCAGGCAAGGACGTGACATTACCCCCCCCTCCAGGGGCCGCTCCTGAGGGATGCCGTGCCCGGCGCCGTGGTCGGCCCCGACCTCGCGGAGCTGGGCGATCTGGATGACGCCGGTGGAACTCGCGAAGCAAGGTCGGGTCCAGGACATCGTCTCGGAGCACCCAGGAACGATCTTCTGGTCTGTAGGCTTCCCAATCGACCAGGTACTCGAGGCGACCCCGGGCGCCGGGGAATCCAGGGATGTCCTTCACGGCATGGATTGGCCCATCCTCAGTCAGGGGCTGCACTGGGAGGTTCAACGCCGAGGCCGACTCTGAGGAAACAGGAGGAACATAGGCTTTTCAACAAAGGGACATGGAGCGTGGGGTGAATCCTCAATTCGAGGGCAGTTGAAGCCTGTGCATTGACAGGAGTGACCTGCTGCACAATTTGAAAGGGCCAACAAATCTGGGACTTAGCTTCTTAGAAGGTAGTCGTGGCCGGGATATCCTTGGCGTGTGGACAGCCAGACCCTCTGTCCCACGATGAGGTCTGGAGGAGTGGGCAGGATGTCTGCATAAGCGTTGGTGTCGGCGGACTGCCCTCTGGAGGTGACAAAGGCTCTACCCCAGACCCTCTCACTCTGCCGGATCCAGTCATCTACCACCAGGACGTCAGATGGCTCAATTGTCCAGGGGAACAGTGGTGGTTGGCGGCCGAGTACGCACTGGAACGGGGTGAGGCCCGTGGTTGGCTGGATCAGGGAATTTTGTGCGTACTCGGCCCAGGGGAGGAACTCGCTCCAACTTTGCTGGTGTTGTGAGCAGAAGGCCCATGAGGAAGCGTGTGTGAGATCTCCTGAACCTTTCTCTCCAGGTCTGCCCATTTGCCTGAGGGTGGTATCCAGAGGTCAGGCTCACGGTCACACCTAAACGAGAGAAGAAAGCTTTCCAAAAATGAGACGTGAACTGAGGTCCTCTGTCTGATACCGTGTCTTCCGGCAGTCCATAATATGTAAACACTTTATAAAACACTAAATCAGCGGTCTCCTTAGCACTAGGAAGCTTTGTCAGGGGAAACAATTTACATGATTTGGAAAACAACAACTAAAACCGATCAACAACAACTAAAACACAAGTGTTACCAGTGGGGGAGTTAGGGGAGATCTGTGATGAAGTCCAAACAGGTGTGACCATGGCCCGGCGATGGAATGGGCAGGTGGGAGTGCATGGACTCCCGGTTGCCAATATCATAATTTTGCTCGGAGGGGCTGGGGTGAGAGCTTCCGGGGAATAGAAGGCACATGGCAGGGAGGAAATTATAAAATTAAATCTAGTAAAGATGTCCCTTGCTGCTGAGAAAGGACTGAAGGGATACGGCGCCCACCCCTGTGGTAGAGGCATCTACCTCCACGATGAAACACGGCTTCTCTGGATCACCCCGGGTGTTGAAGGATGGGGGCTGAGGTGAATGCTGTCTGGAGATCCTGGAAAGCCATCTGTGCCCTGGGATTCCAACTGAGGGTCTTGGGTTTGCCCTTTAAGAGAGAGGTCAGTGGTGCAGTGATCATGCTGTAGTTACCAATAAAGCATCTATAAAAATGGGCAAACCCCAGGAATCGCTGTAGCTCCTTGATGGAGGTAGGCGCAGGCCACTGTCGCACAGCTTTAACCTTTCCCTCGTCCATACACACTCCTTCCGGGCCGATGTTGTAACCCAGGAATGGAACCTCAGAAGTCCCAAAGGAGCACTTCTCAGCTTTTAGGAAAAGCTGGTGGTCTCGGAGCCTCTGCAACACTTGGGACACATGATCAAAATGTACTTCCTCTGAGCTAGAATAGATCAGGATGTCATCAATGTACACTATCACAAAACGGTGCAGAAAATCTCGGAGTACCTCGTTCATGTAGCCCTGAAAAACAGAGGGGGCGTTAGCGAGCCCATAGGGCATCACTAAGTACTCGTAATGGCCACTTGGTGTCACAAATGCTGTCTTCCACTCGTCCCCTTCTCTGATCCGAATCAGGTTATAGGCACTCCGTAAATCCAGCTTTGTAAAGATCTGGGCACCTCTGAGGAGTTCTAGGGCTGCTGGAACGAGGGGAAGGGGATATCGAAACTTGACCGTTATTTTGTTCAGGGCCCGGTAGTCTATGCATGGACAAGCCCCTCCATCCCTCTTGGGCACAAAAAAGAAACTGGAAGCAGCAGGGGACGTTGAGGGACGGATATAACCTTGTTTGAGGGCTTCTTCTATGTACTCCTCCATGGCCTTCTGTTCTGGAAGTGACAACGGATACACTTTACCTCTGGGCACTGGCTCACCTGGCAGAAGATCAATGGCGCAGTCCCATGGGCGGTGAGGAGGTAGTTGTGAGGCTCTTACAGGGCAGAATAAGTCATGGAACTGGTGGTACTGAGGTGGAAGGGAAACCCTGATATTTTCCCGTGGACTCTCCACAGATGTAGCATGCAAAGGAAGGTAATCGGTGGTCTCTTGGAATAAACGTCGAGGTAGATCAGTCAGACAGTTCTGGAAGCAGTGTGAACTCCAACACAATATGTCTCCAGTCTAGTGTTAATTTCGTCAGACGAGACGAGAGGAAATATGTTCGTCAACAACCTTTTTTTTCATGACTAAGACGAGACGATGACGAGACGGCAGTAATGTCCTGAAACACTGACTAAGACTATCTTAAGATGCATTATTGTTGAAAAAAAGACTAGACTAAAATGTTTTGCATGAAATAAAAACTAAGATAAAATCTCTCTTCATTTTAGCCTACAAAATGAGAAGACAGAATATCTAGCTGTTACGTTTTCAAAAATATTCGAATGAGTTCATACACAGCTTTCCTGTAGGCTAGTCTCACGTGCTGTTGCTGCAAAATTTAAACTACATGGAACAAGAACACTGGAGATTTCTGCCAGAGTTAGCAAGCTAACTACCTAAGCTTTATGCCACAATGCTACATACCCAGAAGTTGAAGCTTCTCTCATACAAATTAACATCCCCAGAATTTAACTAGTTAGACTGATGATGCAAAGTTTGCTAGCAAGTAAGCTAATATGGAAAGTTAAGCTAGCAAGTTAGCTATGGCTAAGACGGAGAGTCTGTTTGGGGAATGTGTTGTGTTTGGCTATATCGCCATCTAGCGAGGCGGAGTAAAACATTAATACTTTGGCCTATGACAGTGTTTCTCAAACCTTTTCAGTTTCAGGACCACTTAACTAACCCTATCTAAAAAAAAAAAAGATTAGACCTACTTCAACAGTAGCCTATAATTAGTCTACACAATAGGCCTACTGAACCACCTTCTTATTGTCTTTGTACTTTTGCTTATTGTGTGGATTCATACTGTATGATTTAAACTGGCATATCTTAGTTGCAGAACTGTTTTTACATACAAGTTGGTTCAATATTGCAAACAACTCATCTATATTATATTTTACCACGTCTGCTTTCGTGGACTACTTGGGATACCTTGCGGACCACCAGTGATCCCCGGACCACACTTTGAGAAACACTGGTCTACGAATATGACAGTGGTCCAGTCAAATCTTTTACTGTCTATGGTCAAATCCAGCCGAGCTATAACTGTAGCTCGACTTACCTGTGCATGTAAACATACTGACTGACAAAAATCAGAATGAGTAATTATAACAGGCGAGTAGCCCTGTGGACACACAATATTGTTGGAAAATTGAGATGTGTGAAACACTATTTGACTCAAATGGTAATCAGAAATAATTTGTTATTAAAAAAGACTAAAATGTGTTGACTAAAACTGACTAAGACTAAGATACTTTTAGTTTTCTTTTGACTAAAACTAGACTAAAATGATTTGAGACTTTTAGTCAACTAAAACTTGACTAACAAAAATGATATTTGAATGACTAAATATGACAAAGACTAAAAAGGACATTTCGTCACAAGACTAAGACTAAGACTAAATTAAAAATAGGTGACAAAATTAACACTACTCCAGTCTTCCAACACACAACTGGAGAATGATGAATTAGCCAGGGTCTTCCCAGAATTAGTTCAGCCATTGAGTCCTCTAAGACCAGGAAGGAGATGGACTCCTTGTGGAAGAGCCCCACCTGCAGCTTGATGGGACCCACCATCTCTTTTATGAGGCCTCCTCCTAGGGGCTTCCCCGTGATGGACTGAACGGAGCAGGCGTTCGGGTTGGGTGAGGTGGCGAGCCGGAGACGGCGGCATAAGGACCCGGAGATGAAGTTGCCCGCTGACCCTGAGTCTAGGAGAGCAGAAACAGTTGTACATGTCCCCTGTATACACAAAGTCACTATAGTACTGAGAGGAGTAGTACTAGGCATAGTTAAGTGTACGAGACTCACCGAGGGAAGCTGGGGTCTCACCGGAGAACGGGCGATGATGTGACCAGGAGCTCCACAATAGAGGCACAGTTTCTGGGTCATGCGTCGTCTCCGCTCAGTGGGAGTCAGTCTCATTGCCACAACATCGAGCTGCATTGCCTCCTCACCATCTCTGGGTCTCAGGATCCCTGCGGTGGTTCCAGTGCTCAACTCCTGGAGACAGCCCTCTCGTCGGTGGGAAACTCGGATAGCCATTTGAACAAATCGCTCTAGACCCATGGAGTCATCGTAAGCTGAGAGATTTAGGCGCAATCTTGGCTCTAGTCCCTGTCGGAAGGCTGTGATAAGAGCCGCTTCGTTCCAACCACTGACGGCTGCCAGGGTACGGAACTGGAGTGCATATTCTGTAATGGGACTCCTACCCTGGCGGAGTTGATACAGTCTCTGCTGTATAGTGGAATCTCCTTGAGGCAATGCAAATACCTCCTTAAAATGGGTAACAAAATTATTGAGGGTCGCAATGGTAGTCCCTCCCCGGTTCCAGACACCCTCTGCCCATTGTAGCGCTTGGCCTCATAGCAGACTGATGACATATGCTATCTGGGCACGCTCGGTGGGATAGAGGCTGGCTTGCATCTCCAGGGCGAGTGAACACTGAAGAAGAAATCCATTGCACTCTGCAGGATCACCTGAGTAAGTAGCTGGGTTCGCCATAGGACTCGGCGGATTTGGTGGAGCAGGATGTGTGGTCGCTATGAGCGTTCGACGGAGTTCGTCCACCCGCCCTTGAAACTGCTCCAGAGCTGGGCCAGCTGCCTGGTCCATGCCAGCTTTGACCGGGCGTTCTGTCCGGGAATCATTAAATAGGGAGTAGTATCCACCAGAATCCAAGGAAAACTGAGAAACTTTCGAAATAGTCCAAGAAACCACAGGAAAAGGTTCACCAAGGAAAGGACTTGAGAAACCGCAGGAGCAGAGAAACTAGGAGCCACTTTCGACGACGCCCGGTGACCAACTGTGGCAGAGGGGATGTTTATATGGGAGTCCACACAGGTGTGCCCAATTAGTACTCTGGGGAGTGAGAACGAGGAAGTGGAGGTTCATTAGGAACAGGAGGCGTGGTCACCGAGCAGCCAGGCAAGGACGTGACAGTTATAATGATGTGCAAAATATTATTTTTCAATGTTTGAGATGCTTTCATCCAAGGCAAACCTACTCTACAACAGTATTTTGAAAGAGTGAACAAGAAACTCTGTAGGTACTTTTTAAATATGTGGGTGAATGAGTCACCGTTGATTCATTTTTTGATGACTGATTACTTTTAATTGAATAGTTGGAAATGATAGTGAAACAGAATCAATGTGAAGTGTTCTCCCTCCTTAGTCCTGGAGTGTGTGTATGAGTGGTGTGTGTGTTCCTGGAGTGTGTGTATGAGTGGCGTGTGTGTTCCTGGAGTGTGTGTATGAGTGTGTGTATGAGTGTGTGTAAGAGTGGTGTGTGTGTTCCTGGAGTGCGTGTATGAGTGTATGTTCCTGGAGTGTGTGTATGAGTGTGTGTAAGAGTGGTGTGTGTGTTCCTGGAGTGTGTGTATGAGTGTATGTTCCTGGAGTGTGTGTGGATGAGTGTGTGTATGAGTGGTGTGTGTGTTCCTGGAGTGCGTGTATGAGTGTGTGTTCTCCCTCAGTCCTGGAGTGTGTGTTTGAGTGTGTGTTCTCCCTCCTCAGTCGTGGAATGTGTGTGTAAGAGTGTGTGTTCTCCCTCAGTCATGGAGTGTGTGTTCTCCCTCCTCAGTCCTGGAGTGTGTGTTTGAGTGTGTGTTCTCCCTCCTCAGTCGTGGAGTGTGTGTAAGAGTGTGTGTTCTCCCTCAGTCATGAAGTGTGTGTTCTCCCTCCTCAGTCCTGGAGTGTGTGTAAGAGTGTGTGTTCACCCTCCTCAGTCCTGGAGTGTGTCTAAGCCCACTCTGCTACCAGTCTCCATTGATGGGGTCAATGTCGAGGTGGTAAGCACCTACAAGTACCTGGGTCTCCACCTGGACAATAAACTGGACTGGTCAGCCAACACTGACGCACTCTACAAGAAAGGGCAGAGCAGGCTGTACTTCCTGAGGAGGTTGCGGTCCTTCAATGTGTGCAGCAAGCTCCTCAGGATGTTCTACCAGTCTGTTGTTGCCAGCGTCCTCTTCTATGCAGTAGTATGCTGGGGAGGAAGCACAAAGAAGAAGGATGCTGGGCGACTTGACAGGCTGGTAAGGAAGGCTGGCTCTGTAGTGGGAGCTGAACTGGAGTGCATCACTTCAATATCTGACACATCTGCACAGAGGACCACAGGCTCAGTCCCTGCTTCAGTCATCTATCTATCTATCTATCTATCTATCTATCTGTAAGAGTGTGTGTATGAGTGTTTGTTCCTGGAGTGTGTGTTCTCCCTCCTCAGTCGTGGAGTGTGTGTGTGAGTGTGTGTTCCTGGAGTGTGTGTTCTCCCACCTCAGTCGTGGAGTGTGTGTATGAGTGTGTGTGAGTGTGTGTTCCTGGAGTGTGTGTAAGAGTGTGTGTTCTCCCTCCTCAGTCGTGGAGTGTGTGTTTGAGTGTGTGTTCTCCCTCCTCAGTCCTGGAGTGTGTGTGAGTGTGTGTTCCTGGAGTGTGTGTAATATGAGTGTGTGTTCTCTCTCCTCAGTCCTGGAGTGTGTGTATGAGGCGCTGACGGAGCTGAAGCAGGTGGTGAAGGTGGCAGTGGACACTCTGGAGTGCCGCGTGGAGAGGTCCTTCCAGGCCATGGCCACCACCTCCCTGCTGCCGCTCCTTGAGGACGAGCCCATGCCCGTCCACTCCTTTCAGGGCCAGGCGGAGAGCACAGTCAGGGCGGCCGCACGGGCGCTCGCCAGGTGAGTTTACATGTTTACCTGCACAGGACCCGGGGGCTATACTGCACGAGTGCTAGCCAGGTGAGTTTACATGTTTACCTGCACAGGACCGGGGTGTGGGGGTGGGGTGTATGAAGACGATCGTATTCTTAAATGTCCCCGGGGGGGGGCGTCACTCAGCTGTGAGCGCAGCACCATGTGTACGTATAGCAGAGGATCAGGATGTGACATGGAGCATATAGCATACAACACATAGCATATAGCATACAACACATAGCATATAGCATATCGCATACAACACATAGCATATAGCATACAACACATAGCATATAGCATACAACAACACATTCCAATGGCCTTGTATGTTTATATGTTTTTATAATAGTCATGGAGCAAATAGCATACAACACACATTCCCCATCCCAATGGCCTTGTATGTTTATTTGTTTTTATAATAGTCATAGTAGGCAGGCGGAGATCTCCATGTGTGAGATGATTCAAGAGCTCAAGAGGAAAATGAAGCCAGTCGAAATGGTCAACCTGGAGGTACGTTTACTATCCAGTGGACAGCTTGTAAGCTTTCATGTTGATTTGATGATAACATGCTATTGTGGTCATTCAGTGGTCAGTGTGGGTGAGACGCACTAGTCTGAGGGGATGTTGCTTTTGGCATGTTTAGGGCTCTTTTGCATGCTTGCACCCTGATGCAAAGCAGAAGACCCGATGCCAGGCGTGCTTGCCATGTCGCTTCTACAACCTCATGGGCCAACTCTGCCAGAAGAACACAGAGGCTCTGGTCAGGGGTAGGACGTTTATATATTTACCATCATTTATTAGGACTCAATATGGATAATTATTTATCATATCATATTAATATTGGTGTCCGTATTCTATCATCAGTGATATAGAATGTGTCTGTCTGCCTGTGTGCATGTCCAGTCTGGCTGTCCATCCGTACATTTAAAGCTGTTTCTTCTCCTTCTGCCTGTGTACATGTCCAGTCTGGCTGTCCATCCGTACATTTAAAGCTCTTTCTTCTCCTTCTGCTCCAGCCGTCCACTCCCGTTTTCAAGGTCCGGCTTTAGTTCAAGGTCCGGCTTTAGACTTGTTACCGACTCCAAAATATTTTATGTGTGTTTCTAAAGCCACCAAGATGTCTCTGGATTGGCTGCGGCGACGCCTTCACGTGGTGAGCTCTCAGTACCTGTCGGCCTTCGCCGCGATGGGCCGTCCAGTCGCGCAGGTGCCCCTGTTCAAAGCATCCATCCAGTTGGCCATCCCCAACATCGTCCTCAGGCCCAGCCTCGAGGACATCCAGGTAGGCCCCAACATAGCCTGCTCTTGGGGGGGGGGGCTCAAAAGACAAAGACAACCGTAACTGGACGTCCAGACCACAGACTGTATAAAAAAGGTCCAGACCAGGGATTAGCTCCAGCCACCAGCCTGAAAGTGGCTGGTAGATTTCAGACTCTAGTAACGATTTAATATTGAGTAGCTGGTAGATTTCTACACTAGTAACAATAATACTGAGTACTTTAATATTGAGTTGCTGGTAGATTTCTACACTAGTAACAATAATACTGAGTACTACTTTAATATTGAGTAGCTGGTAGATTTCTACACTAATAACAATAATACTGAGTACTGAGTACTTTAATATTGAGTAGCTGGTAGATTTCTACACTAATAACAATAATACTGAGTACTTTAATATTGAGTGGCTGCTGAATTTGACTAAAAATCTGCCGGTATCTGACGTCCAGACCACAGACTGTATAAAATAGGTCCAGACCAGGGATTAGCTCCAGCCACCAGCCTGAAAGTGGCTGGTAGATTTCAGACTCTAGTAACGATTTAATATTGAGTAGCTGGTAGATTTCTACACTAGTAACAATAATACTGAGTACTTTAATATTGAGTTGCTGGTAGATTTCTACACTAGTAACAATAATACTGAGTACTGAGTACTTTAATATTGAGTAGCTGGTATATTTCTACACTAATAACAATAATACTGAGTACTTTAATATTGAGTAGCTGGTATATTTCTACACTAATAACAATAATACTACTTTTAATATTGAGTAGCTGGTATATTTCTACACTAATAACAATAATACTGAGTACTTTAATATTGGTAGCTGGTATATTTCTACACTAATAACAATAATACTGAGTAATTTTAATATTGAGTGGCTGGTATATTTCTACACTAATAACAATAATACTGAGTGCTTTAATATTGAGGCTGGTATATTTCTACACTAATAACAATAATACTGAGTAATTTTAATATTGAGTAGCTGGTATATTTCTACACTAATAACAATAATACTGAGTAATTTTAATATTGAGTAGCTGGTATATTTCTACACTAATAACAATAATACTGAGCTACTTTACTTTAATATTGAGTGGCTGGTATGTTTCTACACTAATAACAATAATAAGTACTGAGTACTTTAATATTGAGTAGCTGGTATATTTCTACACTAATAACAATAATACTGAGTACTTTAATATTGAGTAGCTGGTATATTTCTACACTAATAACAATAATACTGAGTACTTTAATATTGAGTAGCTGGTAATTTCTACACTAATAACAATAGCTGGTATGTATATTTCTACACTAATAACAATAATACTGAGTACTGGTACTTTAATGTTAATTAGTGCTACTTTAATATTGACTGGCTATATGTTCTACACTAATAACAATAATACTGAGTACTGAGTACTTTAATATTAGTGGCTGGTATGTTCTACACTAATAACAATAATACTGAGTACTTTAATATTGGTAGCTGGTATATTTCTACACTAATAACAATAATGCTAGTGCTTTAATATTGGTAAGCTGGTATATTTCTACACTAATAACAATAATACTGAGTACTGAGTACTTTAATATTGAGTGGCTGGTATATTTCTACACTAATAACAATAATGCTAGTGCTTTAATATTGGTGGCTGGTATATTTCTACACTAATAACAATAATGCTTTATGTTAATTGCTGGTATGTTTCTACACTTTAATACTAGTACTTTAATATTGGTGGCTGGTATATTTCTACACTAATAACAATAATACTGAGGTACTTTAATGTTGGTGGCTGGTATATTTCTACACTAATAACAATATGCTGAGTACTGAGTACTTTAATATTGAGTGGCTGGTATATTTCTACACTAACAACAATACTGAATACTGAGTACTGAGTACTTTAATATTGAGTAGCTGGTAGATTTCTACACTAATAACAATAATACTGAGTACTAATAACAATAATACTGAGTACACTAATAACAATTACTTTAATATTTGGTGATTTCTACACTAATAAAAATAATGCTGATTACTAGCTGGTATATTTCTACACTAATAACAATAATACTAGGTACTGAGTACTTTAATATTGTAGCTGGTATATTTCTACACTAATAACAATAATACTGAGTACTTTAATATTGAGTAGCTGGTATATTTCTACACTAATAACAATAATACTGAGTACTTTAATATTGGTAGCTGGTATATTTCTACACTAATAACAATAATACTGAGTACTTTAACTGAGTAATTTTGATTGAGTAGCTGGTATATTTCTACACTAATAACAATAATACTGAGTACTACTTTAATATTGAGTAGCTGGTATATTTCTACACTAATAACAATAATACTGAGTACTTTAATATTGAGTAGCTGGTATATTTCTACACTAATAACAATAATACTGAGTACTTTAATATTGAGTGGCTGGTATATTTCTACACTAATAACAATAATACTGAGTACTGAGTACTTTAATATTGAGTAGCTGGTATATTTCTACACTAATAACAATAATACTGAGTATAATACACTAATAACAATTAATACTTTAATATTGAGTGGCTGGTATATTTCTACACTAATAACAATAATACTGAGTACTTTTAATATTGAGTGCTGGTATATTTCTACACTAATAACAATAATACTGAGTACTTTAATATTGAGTGGCTGGTATATTTCTACACTAATAACAATAATACAGAGTACTTTAATATTGAGTAGCTGGTATATTTCTACACTAATAACAATAATACTGAGTACTTTAATATTGAGTATATTTCTTTAATAATTGAGTACTGAGTACTTTAATATTGAGTATAGATTTCTACACTAATAACAATAATACTGAGTACTGAGTACTTTAATATTGAGTAGCTGGTAGATTTCTACACTAATAACAATAATACTGAGTACTGAGTACTTTAATATTGAGTAGCTGGTAGATTTCTACACTAATAACAATAATACTGAGTACTTTAATATTGAGTAGATGGTATATTTCTACACTAATAACAATAATACTGAGTACTTTAATATTGAGTAGCTGGTAGATTTCTACACTAATAAAAATAATACTGATTACTGAGTACTTTAATATTGAGTAGCTGGTATATTTCTACACTAATAACAATAATACTGAGTACTGAGTACTTTAATATTGAGTAGCTGGTATATTTCTACACTAATAACAATAATACTGAGTACTTTAATATTGAGTAGCTGGTATATTTCTACACTAATAACAATAATACTGAGTACTTTAATATTGAGTAGCTGGTATATTTCTACACTAATAACAATAATACTGAGTACTGAGTACTTTAATATTGAGTAGCTGGTATATTTCTACACTAATAACAATAATACTGAGTACTGAGTACTTTAATATTGAGTAGCTGGTATATTTCTACACTAATAACAATAATACTGAGTACTTTAATATTGAGTAGCTGGTATATTTCTACACTAATAACAATAATACTGAGTACTGAGTACTTTAATATTGAGTAGCTGGTATATTTTTAATAACAATAATAACAATAAGCTGGTATATTTCTACACTAATAACAATAATACTGAGTACTTTAATATTGAGTAGCTGGTATATTTCTACACTAATAACAATAATACTGAGTACTTTAATATTGAGTAGCTGGTATATTTCTACACTAATAACAATAATACTGAGTACTTTAATATTGAGTAGCTGCTGAATTTGACTAAAAATCTGCCGGTATCTTTATTTCATTTCCAACACTGGTCCACACTTGACCATGTTCATGTTCATGTTCATGTGTTCATATTCAATCAGGGTTGCCAACTCTAACGCATCTGGCGTGACACTCACGCTTTCAGCACCAATCTCACGCTCTCACGCACACGCAAGAAATGTCACGCCAAATCCATTATTTTTTTTTGCAATCCGTTCGTTTTTTGTTGATGACTAGACTAGACCACAGCATTGTTTCTAAATGACAGGATACGAGTTTAAGGCATACATATGTCTCTAGACCAACAGCAGGTAGGTCTAATATCCGCCTACAACGTTCTCAGCACAGTTTTCTCTGATTGTTGATTCGCTGACTAGGCTATTTTAATCCGGTCCGCGACACCTTAACGGAACACGCTGCTATTTAGACATGAGGCAGACCGACAGAAAGTGTGGTCGCCCATTCTTCTCTAGGAACTACTCGCGAAGTAGCCTCACAGACATCACATCAAATAACTTTTTCTCATCTTTTATAAGGTGCTAGCCGCTATTTGCTGCGATAAACGGTTCGCGAGAAAATTAACTTTCAAGAAATAATCATATTAGGCTACTATAGCTCTGCGCTCATTTTAATTCATATAGGTGGAACATCTCACAAACTTTTCGTTCCACACATGACAAACCGTAAACCAGAATAAACAGCAGACCTTACCGAACACAAAGGTGTAATGCAATCCCCTGTACAATAAACCGTTCCAGAGTAATCCGGTTTTTAAATGGTAGCAAATTTCTATATGGTCTCCAATTTTGGGCTTTAAGTGTCTTAAAACTGAGCTGTGCTTAAATACCTACATATGTGTAAACAATAAAATCAGAGGATATACAGCTCATGGCTAAGAGTTTGTCGATGTAGCAATAATGATTTGTTTTCACAAAATGCTAAGCATGCATGTATTTAAGTATAGTATAAGTATATATACTTTTTTGATCCCGTGAGGGAAATTTGGTCTCTGCATTTAACCCAATCGGTGAATTAGTGAAACACAAACAGCACACAGTGAACACACAGTGAGGTGAAGCACACACTAATCCCGGCGCAGTGAGCTGCAATGGCGGAGCTCGGGGAGCAGTGAGGGGTTAGGTGCCTTGCTCAAGGGCACTTCAGCCGCGGCCCACTGGTCGAGGCTCGAACCGGCAACCCGACGGTTACAAGTCCAGAGTGCTAACCAGTGGGCCACGGCTGCCCTAAAATTTAAGTGTCTTAAAAAAGTGTGCAGGCCATAACAGGCCAAATAGAAAATGTTAAATGGTAAACATAGCCTAGACATAATATTAAAATCAGATGATGTAGGATAGTATAGAGTTAGATAAAGTTGGATGGCTCCAGAACTCACACCAGTGGATTGGGTCTTAAAGGAGCCACACCACTTTTTATGACACTAGCTGTTCTGTTGACCTTTAGATTTGTTGCTACTGGGCATGAAGGGCAGGCCAATTATGAGTTATGTCCAAAATTGATGGTAGGTTTAGAAATAAAAGTCAGCACATTTTAATCATATTGCAATAATACCAATAACCGCGGATAATTTTTGTCATGATTTTTCATCAAATGTTCATACTGTATCTCTAGTGGCTGGTAGACTTTGGAATCCACCAGCCACAATGGTAGGGGAAAAATATTTTAGGCTTCCATCCCTGATACATAATGTATACTCATACACACATTCATAAGTCTCAATCTGTCCATTTATTTCCACAAAAATTTCACAAAATGCTAAGCATGCATGTATTTAAGTATAGTATAAGTATATATACTTTTTTGATCCCGTGAGGGAAATTTGGTCTCTGCATTTAACCCAATCGGTGAATTAGTGAAACACAAACAGCACACAGTGAACACACAGTGAGGTGAAGCACACACTAATCCCGGCGCAGTGAGCTGCAATGGCGGAGCAGTGAGGGGTTAGGTGCCTTGCTCAAGGGCACTTCAGCCGCGGCCCACTGGTCGAGGCTCGAACCGGCAACCCGACGGTTACAAGTCCAGAGTGCTAACCAGTGGGCCACGGCTGCCCTAAAATTTAAGTGTCTTAAAAAAGTGTGCAGGCCATAACAGGCCAAATAGAAAATGTTAAATGTTAAACATAGCCTAGACATAATATTAAAATCAGATGATGTAGGATAGTATAGAGTTAGATAAAGTTGGATGGCTCCAGAACTCACACCAGTGGATTGGGTCTTAAAGGAGCCACACCACTTTTATGACACTAGCTGTTCTGTTGACCTTTAGATTTGTTGCTACTGGGCATGAAGGGCAGGCCAATTATGAGTTATGTCCAAAATTGATGGTAGGTTTAGAAATAAAGTCAGCACATTTTAATCATATTGCAATAATACCAATAACCGTGATAATTTTTGTCATGATTTTTCATCAAATGTTCATACTGTATCTCTAGTGGCTGGTAGACTTTGGAATCCACCAGCCACAATGGTAGGTGGGAAAAAATATTTTAGGCTTCCATCCCTGATACATACGTACACTCATACACACATTCATAAGTCTCAATCTGTCCATTTATTTCCACAAAACTCGCCAGAAGTCATAATTTAAGGGGTTATTTTTCAATTTTTTCTACTGAGCTACTACCTTTTTCAGATGGGCAGGGGGGCCCTTTTCATGTCTGTGCACAGGGGCCCAGGCTCATAATCCTTCCATCCCACGGGGTTAAAACACTGGTCTTGTTTTCAAGTGCAATCAATAATTTAATTGTACATTTTGAAGAAACTTTTCAATTCTATTCGTTTTTTTTAAAACATAAATCAGGGATTATACTATACTGTACATAGCAAAAAAGTCATGTTCTGTTGTTCTTATCAGTTAGCTAGAGCAATGTTCTGTTGTTCTTATCAGTTAGCTAGAGCAATGTTCTGTTGTTCTTATTAGTTAGCTAGAGCAATGTTCTTATCAGTTAGCTAGAGCAATGTTCTGTTGTTCTTATCAGTTAGCTAGAGCAATGTTCTGTTGTTCTTATTAGTTAGCTAGAGGAATGTTCTCATCAGTTAGCTAGAGCAATGTTTATCAGTTAGCTAGAGCAATGTTCTATTGTTCTTATCAGTTAGCGCAATGTTCTGTTGTTCTTATCAGTTTAGCTAGAACAATGTTCTGTTGTTCTTATTAGTTAGCTAGAGCAATGTTCGGATCAGTTAGCTAGAGCAATGTTCTGTTGTTCTTATTAGTTAGCTAGAACAATGTTCTTATCAGTTAGCTAGAACAATGTTCTTATCAGTTAGTTAGAGCAATGTTCTGTTATCAGTTAGCTCGAGCAATGTTCTACCATTTTTGTCGTTATAGTTATCTTTGGCAGTGTTAACTAGGCTTTAGACTGATCACAGAACATATCTCTCTCTGTGTGGCTTATGTTTATTTTGGTGGTAATATTTGTTATTCCTGGTGGTCATATTTGTTTATTTCTGGTGGTCATATTTGTTTATTTCTAGTCTAGTGGAAAACACTGCTGCTCTTTCTACAAATAGCTGCACCAGCGGTCATCATAGTTTATGGGGATGATTGCTGTTCATTTTTGGGCGGGGATGTTTGATAGTTTATTTTTGGTGACCGTCTTCTGAAATAAGCTGATCTTTGCACCGGAAGGTACCTCACAGATCGCAGCCTGGTACAGCTTATTTTTGGTGGTCAGATATTACAGGTCATTTTGGTCCCCATCCCGCTGCTATACTGACAAATAGAAATAAGAGGGACATGAGGTGATTTGCTGTGATTTACAGAGTCATATGATGTGATTTACGGTGTCATATGATGTGATTTACGGTGTCATATGATGTGATTTTGTGTTTAACTCTCATATGCCCATCATGTGTTTTTCTAGAGTATCCTCAACAAAGTGGTCAACACAGTGCTGTCCATGGCCAAAGACATCCCCCTTTGGGAATACGCCCATCTTCATCACAAACAACTGCAGGTACCTCATATCAGTATATGGTATCACCCTGTTATGTTAAAGGTACCTCATATATGAGATCACCCTCTTATGGTATAGGCACCTCATATCAGTATATGAGATCACCCTCTTATGGTATAGGTACCTCATATATGAGATCACCCTCTTATGGTATAGGCACCTCATATCAGTATATGGTATCACCCTGTTATGGTATAGGTACCTCATATATGAGATCACCCTCTTATGGAATAGGCACCTCATATCAGTATATGAGATCACCCTCTTATGGTATAGGCACCTCATATCAGTATATGGTATCACCCTGTTATGGTATAGGTACCTCATATATGAGATCACCCTCTTATGGTATAGGCACCTCATATCATGGTATATATGGTATAGGATCATCACCCTCTTATGGTATAGGCACCTCATATCAGTATATGAGATCACCCTCTTATGGTATAGGCACCTCATATCAGTATATGGTATCACCCTCTTATGTTAAAGGTGAGACAGGTTACACAGATGAGAAGAAACTATTAAAATAAAAACAAAAGCAACCCTTGGATCAAAAGCCATAAACCATAAATCACTGCAAACGTTGACGCAGCACATACTTTTTAACTTAAATATTGTGTAACTGAGCTCAGCAGCTCATTGTGTTATGATGTTTGTGGTGAAGTATATAGTATATACTATATGATGTTTGTGGTGAAGTATATATATATACTATACACTGTGCGGTTATTGGTCTCAAATGGTTGAAAGTATGTGGTCCAGTAAAAATGAGATCACATGGTTTGAGATCACATCCAACTCTCTGGAAGAAGTCAGTTTGATGGGTTTCTAAGCTATATGATATATGGGTTTCTAAGCTATATGATATATGGGTTTCTAAGCTATATTATATATGGGTTTCTAAGCTATATTATATATGATTATGGTATAAATATATAGAAGTGGTGTAACGGCGGTGTAACCCAACCTGACTGCGGTGCATTTCCTCTCTCGGCCACTAGGTGGAGCAGCAGGCAGCGCGGGACCTAGGGGATGACGGGCCGGTCACCAAGCAGATCACCCTGAAGCCCCTGGACCGGCAGCTGGCTGAGCACAAGGACGTGACCAAGGCGGTGGTCCAACTGAGCTCCATCGTGTCCTCCCTGAAGGCGGACGCGGGGGACGTGCTTGGCGGCCTCGCCCACTTCTCCATCCTCTGGAACCAGGTGCCGTTTCCCTCGGCTCCCCTTACTTTTTATGTTTTATTTCTTAGACAAGACAAATCCTTGTGCAGCATTATGAAGAGCCGTGTAATAAGCCTAGTTAACATCACACTGCAGACGATCAATAATCAAGCCTAGTTAACATCACACTGCAGACGATCAATAATCAAGCCTAGTTAACATCACACTGCAGACGATCAATAATCAAGCCTAGTTAACATCACACTGCAGACGATCAATAATCAAGCCTAGTTATAACAGCACACTGCAGACGACCAATAATCAAGCCTAGTTATAACAGCACACTGCAGCACACTGCAAATGTGCAGGGGCATATTCTGTGTGTGTACTGAAAGATGTAGTGTCCACATCCACTCGCTCTGGGCTTTATCTGTGTGTGTACTAAGGTTACATGCAGCTATTTCGACATGCCGCTACTTAGACATTGGCGTCTAATTGTCGAAGTGGCGGCATTAACATTCATTTTCAAGCGTCCCACTACTGCAACAATTTTTTTTTTCAATTGTCGGAGTAGCGACACTTGACCTTTTTTTAAAACGTCCTGCCATTCCGACACGAGTGGCGTAATCAGGATTTTTCAATGGAGTGGACTATTGCGAAGTAGGCCTAGGGTGGGCCTTTATTTTTTTATTCCAATATGGGCAGTATAGCCTCGGCCAATCCCAACTTTAAACAGCACTCGATTTCATCACAGCTCAGATGATTCATGACAAAAAACAATAAAAGGCTACATTGATAAATAACACGGGCAACAGGATTGGATTCTAAAATAGCCTACGCACAATAACTTCAACTGAAAGGTTAGTCGCGTTTTAAGGAGTCCAAGAGTGCGCCTCACACACACCAGCTCCGTTGAACAGTTTATTTTTCGTGTTTAAGAGCTAAAAAAGTTGATTAGAGAGTCACATTTGAAATGTCGGGTAGTCTAAATTATAGTCTATAGCGCGTGCATCTCAGAGGAAGAGACTTTGGAGAGAGGGAGAGGATTTAACCTAGGTGATGATTATTTGTGTCTGGTGGTAATTAGACTTGAGTATGGATACCTACGAATTGTTTTGAATAAAAAAAGATAAGACAACAAATGAAATGTGATTGGATAGTCGCCGACCCTCATTAGATGTGGATATTTAGAGGTTAGGATAGCCTTCAAGAAACAAGGTTATCGCAGTTGCTGTTAGACATAGGCCTACGGCCCTTCTCCAGTCTCTCTCAAAATCAAAACACACCCAATTCACGCTTGGACTTGGACGATTATGTTTCTAAATGTTGGGACTGATGGACACTGAACTCTGGGGGTTATTTGAACGTTCGTTGTGAAGTGGTTTACTGTAAAAGGAGCGTCGGATATCCCGCCGGTCTTTGCACAATTATAGGGCCATGATAATGCATCGCTAGCCTAGAGTCGAGAAAGAAGACTAAATAAATATGCAGACATGTTATGTGCAATTCAACAACTGCACGCATGACATATAAAAGATATATTCCTAGCCTACATTATTGTGTAGTAAATTGAGTTCATCCAACCTGCTGGCAAGCCAAAATGCGTTGCACATGGCTTTATCATTGTCCTCTAATATGCAATATAAGCAACTTGAATATATCGCACATCCAGTTTGAACACCCTGATGGACACTGAACTCTGGGGGTTATTTGAACGTTCGCTGAAGTAGTTTAGGCTACTGAAGCGTAAGAATTCTAACTTGACTCTCGCTAGGCAAAACGAAATTCATAGGCCTACCTGTGTTTTACATTATGTGTAACATTTATTCACATGGCCAGTTCAAAATCAGCTGAGGTTTTGACTGAAATGTGTGCCGATATCAATTATTGGGAAAAACATTGTTTGGAGTGGATGGCGGGTGGATTGTTGATGTAGCTGCAGGTGCAGATGACATGACTACAGCTCATCCATGCATCTAGGATGTTGGAATTTGATAGGATAGGCCTACAGGAACTGGAGAGAGAAACTGAAAATGAGGATTGGTAATGTCGGAATAGCGGTAGGCCCTACTAAAAAAAATCGGAGTAGGGGCATGTCTAAATAGAGGCATGTCGTAATAACGGTATGTCGTAATAAAGACACACACACACACACACACACACACACACACAGAAGCTGAATGTGTCAGAAGCTGAATGTGTGCCATTGAAACAGTGTGTTTATTTAAGGAGAGAAAGCATGGCATGTAGTTAACACCGACTGAAGACACACTCCTCCTCCTCCTCCCCCTCCTCCTCACTGAAAACACACTCCTCCTCCTCCTCCTCCTCCTCACTGAAAACACACTCCTCCTCCTCCTCCTCCTCCTCACTGAAAACACACTCCTCCTCCTCCTCCCCACTAAAGACACACTCCTCCTCCTCCTCCCCACTAAAAACACACTCCTCTTTCCTATTTCCTCCTCCAGGATGCAGAGGAACAGGTCAAGCTCTTTTTGGAGAGCAGCCCATCTCTGCCGGAGTTCAGCGCTCAGATTTCATCCTACTCTGTAAGTCATGCAGCTGATATGCCCTACGCAGACCACATAGCAGCTGATATCCCCTACGGCCTACACAGACCACATAGCAGCTGATATGCAGCTCCAACAGTGGATGTGTGTTGCTGCAAAGCTCTTCACAGCGTGTGGATGTGTGTTGCTGTAAAAGCGTGTGGATGTGTGTTGCTGTAACAGCGTGTGGATGTGTGTTGCTGTAACAGCGTGTGGATGTGTGTTGCTGTGTCTTCACTGCGTGTGTGGATGTGTGTTGCTGTAAAGCTCTTCACGGCGTGTGGATGTGTGTTGCTGTAAAGCTCTTTATGGCGATGTGGATGTGTGTTCTGGCGTGTGGATGTGTGTTTACGGCGTGTGGATGTGTGTTGCTGTAACAGCGTGTGGATGTGTGTTGCTGTAAAGGCGTGTGGATGTGTGTTGCTGTAAAGCTCTTTACGGCGTGTGGATGTGTGTTGCTGTAAAGCTCTTTACGGCGTGTGGATGTGTGTTGCTGTAAAGTGTGGATGTGTGTTTACGGCGTGTGGATGTGTGTTGCTGTAACAGCGTGTGGATGTGTGTTTACGGCGTGTGGATGTGTGTTGCTGTAACAGCGTGTGGATGTGTGTTGCTGTAAAGTGTGGATGTGTGTTTACGGCGTGTGGATGTGTGTTGCTGTAAAGCTCTTTACGGCGTGTGGATGTGTGTTCACAGCGTGTGGATGTGTGTTCACAGCGTGTGGATGTGTGTTGCTGTAACAGCGTGTGGATGTGTGTTGCTGTAAAGCTCTTTACGGCGTGTGGATGTGTGTTGCTGTAAAGCTCTTTACAGCGTGTGGATGTGTGTTGCTGTAAAGTGTGGATGTGTGTTTACGGCGTGTGGATGTGTGTTGCTGTAAAGCTCTTCACAGCGTGTGGATGTGTGTTGCTGTAAAGCGATGTGGATTGTGTTGCTGTAAAGTGTGGATGTGTGTTGCTGTGGAAAGTTGCTGTAACGGCGTGTGGATGTGTTGCTGTAAAAGGCGTGGTGTGGATGTGTGTGTTGCTGTAACAGCGTGTGGATGTGTGTTTACGGCGTGTGGATGTGTGTTTACGGCGTGTGGATGTGTGTTGCTGTAACAGCGTGTGGATGTGTGTTGCTTGTACGTGGCGTGTGGATGTGTGTTCTGGCGATGTGGATGTGTGTTCACAGCGTGTGGATGTGTGTTGCTGTAACAGCGTGTGGATGTGTGTTGCTGTAACAGCGTGTGGATGTGTGTTGCTGTAAAGCTCTTTACGGCGTGTGGATGTGTGTTGCTGTAACAGCGTGTGGATGTGTGTTGCTGTAAAGCTCTTTACGGCGTGTCGTGTCCATCCTTTCCCTCATGGACCAGGCGCTGGAGGCTCAGATCGAAGAGCTCCCGGCCAGCTGCACGGTGGGCTCCGTCCTGTACGAGACGGAGCAGTTGAAGCTGTCGCTGGTCCAGGAGTGTCGGGCGTGGAAGCGAGCGTTTGGGGCGGCGCTGAACCGCCAGGCTTCTGGCCACATGACGGAGATCTACGGCTTCCTGGACAGCGTGGGCCGGCAGCTGCAGCGTCCCCTGCTGGACCTGGAGGACGTGCGCGCTGCCATGGCGATGTTGCGGGAGGCCCGCGACGGGGAGATCCGCATCGACAGTCTCATCGGGCCCGTCGAGGAATCCTTCGCCCTGCTCCACCGTCACGAGCTGCACTTCGCCGATGGCAACGCCGAGAAGGTGGACAGTCTGACCTATGCCTGGAGAAACCTCAATGCACTGGTGAGTGTTCCAAAGAGTGGCCGAGGAAGTGTCTCAAACCAAATCAGTAAAATCAGATCATCCCATGTGTTTAATTAGGTCTGAAGCTAAATCAGTAAAATCAGTGTATCATATCAGTGTGTGTTTAATTATGTCTCAAGCTAAACTAGAAATATAATGCCAGAGAAATTACAGTAGTGGATGGAAAGCTGCTGGCTTAATGTTGGTGGGAGATTCCTGAAAAAAAACATTGAATCACTTAATCTTTGGGTTTATACAAACCCTCGTACCAAAAAACCTTTTGTGTCAAGGCGTTCTTGAGATATAACACTCAAGGTGTTTTTGACCTTGACCTTTGACCTTTGACCTCCAACATCAACTCACTTCATCTTTGAGTCCATACAAACACTTGTACCAAATTTGAAGCATATGCGCCGTTCTGGAGATATAATGCACAAAGCATAAGATATGGCTGTGACTTTTATTTTGACACACGGGAAACACTTAAACAGGATATGTAGTTCAGGGAGAGCCAGATTGTATTCTAAGAAGCTGAGACAGTTGGATTCACAGGTGACACCTGTGCCAGTGTTCTAATTAGCCCGGGAACTACTCTGGGAGGTTAACGAGCGCAGCTGGCTTTAGGCCATTATGACATCACAGCCTCCATTGAAGTCTATGGGGGGGAAATTAGCTTTTTTAAATTTTTAATCCCCTATTTCTCAAAAAGTATAAAAATCTGAAATAATAACTCTCTTGTCCAACTCCAGACCTACACAATGGTTATTTCAACATGTCCCTACGTTAAGCAATTAGAGTCGCATTCATTCTTGAAAAGGTCAAATGAAAAGGTTATAAGAAGAAGAAGAAGGCAGTGGCTTTTCTCAATATGCGTTCTTTTCTATACTTGTGTTCTCATGAACTTGAACATCGTTCTGAAACGTCATCAATCACCGCCGAAGTACTGTTTCAATTCACAAGTTCGCATTTATTCAAGAACGCATAACATTCCCAGAAGTGTTCTCGAATCGTTGGTTTTAGCAAGGATGCATCGGGTGGTGACTTGGTGGATTGAAGATTCCACAATGCATTACGTCAGCTCAGCTGTGACATTCACATAAGAGAAATGGCAGCATTGATACATAATAGGCCTACCTATCATAATTGCTGCTACAATCCGATCCATGTTTAGGCTATAAACGGTAGGCTACAGGCTTCACAACTAACGTTAATCATAACTGTCACTTAAACTGCGAACTTCAAACGTTGTTCCTGCCATCGGCAAGTGAATATATTCTTATTAATATTTAATAAAAAAAATTCAATGAGAAACAAACTTAAACAAGCTGGTGAATTATATATTTTATTGTAAATGTCAGAAATACTGGGTAGACCAATAGAGCAATATGTAAATGACTAGACTCCCGAGCTGTTTCGAGAGAAGCTGCCGTTGGCAAGTACGCTGCTATCTCAAATTGCAAATTGAGCGTCCTGTGTCCTCGCGTTCTTCAGAGTCTGGACTCACTATCTTAACTTTTCAAGTTCGAACTTTCAAGAACGGAAGACCGTTCTTTAGCGTACTTTGTATTGAGAAAAGCCCCAGGAGATTTCAAGATAGTGGATTCCATTCACTATAATCAGTAAAATCAGTGTATCACATCAGTGTGTCTTTATGTCTCAAGCTAAATCAGTAAAATCAGTGTGTGTAAAATCTGTGTATCACATCAGTGTGTGTTTAATTAGGTTTCAAACTTGGCAAATGAAAATGCACTGGCAGAGGGATAAGACTGAAAGAGCAGGATCTCTACAATTGAACGTGTTACTATTGTTTGTTTTTAATGAAATGTGTGAATTTGACACCATTAATAAGAAAAGTTGACATTTCATGGGGAAACCTACTGTATCACTTATGCAGGTGGTGCAGACCCAGAACACCCTTGTGGCGATCCAGCCAGCAATGAAGTCGGACCTGCAGACTGGAGTGGAGTGTTTTCAGGCCACAGTGCAGAACTTCTACAGCCACTACGACACCAGGTACTACAAACTACCCAAACAAAATACATATTGACCTTCTACAGCCATTACGACACCAGGTACGGAGCGCTACAAACTACCCTCCAAAATACATATTGACAAAAAGACTATTGGAGGGCAAATCCTTTATCCCAATATATTTGTTGAGCTAAAAAAAATGTCTTTTGAATTTTCTGACCTTGCACCCATACCCACCTCCCCTCAAATGTCAGGGTTGTTTTCCTAGAGAGGGGCCCATGATTAGGATTCCAAACACGGTCCCGAGGGCCAGCTTGTCCTTCACTGAAAAAATATGTTTTTTAGAGCTCAACATACGGTATATCCTGTGCAGGAACTTCTATTTTTGGGTACAAGTGTCCTTTCTCTGTCACCCCACTCCCAAGAGTGATCCCTAACAAGCTCATTAATGGGGACGCCCAGTAGCATGGACATGGCTGCTCTTTTGTGTGTGTTGCCTTTGTATGGGGGTGTCCCCCTAATCAATAATGTTGCCTTGGTGTGGGGGTGTCCCCCTAATCAATAATGTTGCCTTTGTGTGGGGGTGTCCCTCGGGGTTCCGTGCGGATGGTGCTGCTGGACGCTAAGTGGTCCCGGAGTGGCTGGGTTGGCGCCGCGCGAGGCAAGCGACCGGCTGCAGGCCTTCCAGGCCCAATTTGACGATCTCTGGAGGAAATACATCACATTCTCCGGAGGAGAGGAGCTTTTCGGACTCCCTGTCAAAGGTGATCATCTCACTGTAAATACCAGCTGCTGTTCCATCATGGGCATGCGCATGGCTGTTGGTTGCCGTATTTGTAATCTGATATAATGTGAAGTTAACACCCTATCAGTATTTACGTGTAAATTGTACCTGCACCATATGACCTTTGGCTAAGTGTCCTTGGAGGGAGCTGTTGTTGGGAAGTCAATATTCAAATAATACACAAGCGATTTGTTAAATCCTCTGTGTTGCAAGTGCTTTCCATTATTTGTATGTTATGACAAAGCCCCATATCAGTCCAAATACCCTTTGCAGTGCACGGCAAGTATTATATTTTAAGAGTGTTTTTCATGGTTGGCTTCATGCTTTCAATGTGATGTGTGAGAGTACCCTGACCTCTTGTAGAGAACCCTGACCAATGTGATGTATGCCTCTTGTAGAGAACTCTGACCAATGTGATGTGTGCCTTATGTAGAGTACCCTGACCTCTTGTAGAGAACCCTGACCAATGTGATGTATGCCTCTTGTAGAGAACCCTGACCAATGTGATGTATGCCTCTTGTAGAGTACCCTGATCTTCACCGCATAAAGAGAGAGCTGTCTCTGTTGTCCAAGCTATACGGCCTCTACAACTCGGTCATTGACAGCGTGAGTGGCTACTACGATATCCAGTGGACTGACCTTAACATAGAGAAGATCAACAGTGAACTCCAAGACTTTCAAAATCGGTAAATATGCTTAAAGGTTCCAATGACCAAAAAGAGGGTGCTTATGTACAGTAAATATGCTTAAAGGTTCCAAGAGGAGGGTGCTTATGTACAGTAAATGCTTAAAGGGTACATTGACCAGGAGGAGGGTGCTTATGTACAGTCTGCAGGCTGCAATGCAAGTGTAAATCAATGACATACTGTATACCAGGGGTCTCAAACTCAAATGAGCTGGGGGCCACTTCTGCCAACGTCATCTGATTGGAGGGCCGGCTATTTCTGAAAATGCAATGTTCTTTTTTTCAAATACCACACAAAACTGCAAACAGAAAGTGCAAGTGTTTTTATCTAGTTTTAGACACCTGTGCTAGCAACCTTAGCTTATAAATAAAATAATGATAAAATAAATATTAATACAAATTATAAAACAAACGCATATAAAAAAAAAGCATAAAAACGGGTATGTGTGTGTTTTACACCAAATAAAAATATTTTCCTCTCATAACTTTTTTAAACCTGGCAAACTAGGCATCAGGGTTAAGAAAGCAACACCATTGGATTTTTATATCAAAATTTCAAAAGGCCATGGCTTGAAAGTGGTCAGAGATAAAGTCCTACTGTAAATGTAGAAATCTTTGAGTATAAACAAAAGTTTATGAAGGGAGTAAATGTACCCATCACTGAATGGCAAGCACCTCAAATTATGCACATTTCAGTAAATACTGGATGAACATATTTGAGCAGGTTTACTTTCCTTTTTTCATATTACCCACATAACAAATTAACAGGAAAACACCTAAGATGTATACCAACACCTAAGATGTATATGGTTTAGTGATGTATTACTAAACCACAAGGCCTACAATAAAGTATTCTGGTCAAATCAGTTTCTATCGCGGGTAATCTGAGTACCCAGAAGTTTGCATCATATTGCGGGTGACTTTGTAGTTCTTTAGAGCCCTGTTTCTACTAGCCCTGCTGTCTGTACCACGTCCATTACGGACACTCATCACGATTACCACTGCAACCTCCAAGCTATGTTGGGCAGAGGGTCAAAATAAGCATGGTATGCTTAGTAGACACCGTCGTATACACGCAAAGACGCACCTCCATTCACAGACGCACTGTGACTATCACTGTCAATAGACGATCGATCATAATCTCCAAAAGGATATTCTCCTTCAGAATCAGAATAGGTGAATAACATAGCCTACCTAAGACTTCATCACACGTGAACGTTTTTCAACATTAGGTGTAGGCCTATTTCTGCTTCAATTTGTGCAAAACTATGGCCTGCATCGCTTCCGCGTCATTACAAATGCACGTCTTCGTGTTTCTCGCTAATACAAGTTTTTCCTGAAAACTTTGCAGAGATTTTGGGTTTGAATCAAGCTCTGGATGTCTAGCAAATAGTGGAGGAGAGTACAAATGAGATTTGTCACCGTACTTGGATCTATCGTCTATTTTAATCAGTATCGTTGTTTGTCGCAATTAAAAAGTCTCAAGGGCCGGATTACATTATTATTTTGATATACGTCGCGGGCCGGAATTGGGCCGGACGCGGGCCGGGTGTTTGAGACCCCTGCTGTATACTGTGTAAGAAAATGTGTATTTCTGATTTTGTCATAATGCTTCTATAACCCGTAATTTATATATGGTTTTGAATTATTGATTAATTCTTAATTGTACATTTGTTTGTAAGTAGTACATGCAGAAGCTGTGTTGTAATCTTGTGTTGATGATAATGATAATTGAACAGTCTTTGGGATGCCCCTGTTGTTATCTTGTGTTATGATAAGTGAACAGTCTTTGGAGTGCCCATGTGACCCTTCACCTCTCTCCTCATTTTAAGCATTCGGAAACTTCCAAAAGCCTTGAAGGAATGGCAGGCCTTCAGTGACCTGAAGAAGAAGATTGATGACTTCAACGAAACGTGCCCCCTCCTCTACATGATGGCAAACAAGGTGTGAAACACTGACACGCCATGCGTCCATCCACACTGTTAGATGACATGACATGGGTCCATCCATACTCTTAGATAACATGGTGGCGTCCATCTACACTGTTAGATGACATGACATGGGTCCATCCATACTCTTAGATAACATGGTGGCGTCCATCTACACTGTTAGATGACATGGTGGCATTTAAGTTGATGACTTCTGATGAAACTCCATGGCTGTGGTTAGATGGTGTGGGGATAGCAGTGGGCAGTTGAGTGCGGTTGCCATGGTAAGCAGTGGGCAGTTGAGTGTGGTTGCCATGGTAAGACGGTGTGGGGATAGCAGTGGGCAGTTGAGTGTGGTTGCCATGGTAAGCAGTGGGCAGTTGAGTGTGGTTGCCATGGTAAGACGGTGTGGGGATAGCAGTGGGTAGTTGAGTGTGGTTGCCATGGTAAGACGGTGTGGGGATATCAGTGGGCAGTTGAGTGTGGTTGCCATGGGGATAGCAGTGGGCAGTTGAGTGTGGTTGCCATGGTTAGATGGTGTGGGAATAGCAGTGGGCAGTTGAGTGTGGTTGCCATTTGAAAGCTGAAATGAACTCCCTCTCACATGCATGTGTGTCCTCTTGTCTTTTTGTGTCTCTGGTCCGGTGCCCTGTAGGCTATGATGGCAAGACATTGGCAGCGTCTGGGGGACATCACAGGCCACAGCTTTGATGTTGACTCAGCCAATTTCTCTCTCAGAAACATTATGGAGGCTCCCTTACTAAAGTACAAGGAGGACATTGAGGTAATGTGGATTTTCAACTTTCAGCTTATTGTAAGACATGCCACTAACTATACAGTCTGTAGCCTAAGCAGAACCGATACCAGCATAAGCATAACCGCAGAACTGATACCAGCATAAGCATAACCGAGGAACCAATACCAGCATAAGCATAACCGAGGAACCGATACCAGCATAAGCATAACCGCAGAACCGATGCCAGCATAAGCATAACCGCAGAACCGATACCAGCTGGACAAGATAAAGGTGAAGAATTTCAACAGAACACATTTCTTCTACAGGATGTTTGCATCAGTGCTGTAAAGGAGCGAGACATTGAGGTCAAATTGAAGGACGTGGTGGCGGAGTGGAGTAGCCACACATTCACCTTCGCCCCCTTCAGGAACCGAGGGGAACTGCTGCTGAAGGGCTCTGACACTGCAGAGAAAGTGGCCCTGATGGAGGACAGCCTCATGATCCTAGCCTCCCTGATGAGTAACAGGTGATACAGTCAGGCTGTCATACGGCCATGAGAACTAATATCTCGGTTGATAGCTTGCCAACAGATGTGTTAAAAATAATGAGATTTTTAAATTAAAGAAAACAAGTAATCTTAACTCTGTGTTAAGGTAGCTGGCAATCAATGAAAAAGTAAATTCTAACGCAAATGTGAAATGATCTGCCTTGGGACATGTTTGCCGCAATGTGTGCATTTGACACACACACCACATGTGGTTGCATTGTTGGATTACGATAAGTCACGATCGCGGACATGTAGGGGCTTGGGTCTGTCATTGCCGCTTGCGGCTTTATTGTTAAATGTGCCCTGTCTCCTGCTGGACCGTAGGTACAATGCCCCCTTCAAGCCCGCTATCCAGCAGTGGGTGCACAAGCTGTCCAACACCACGGAGGTGATCGAGAAGTGGCTGATGGTGCAGAACCTCTGGATCTACCTGGAGGCCGTGTTCGTGGGCGGAGACATCGCCAAGCAGCTTCCTCAGGTCTCCTCCATACGTGTCTATAGGACTTCCACTTTATTTATATAGCACAGTTTAAATAAACGTGACTTCTTTACAAGCAGCTTCCTCAGTATTCATCCATACATGTCTATAGGACTTCTTTACAAGCAGCTTCCTCAGTAATCATCCATACGTGTCTATAGGACTTCTTTACAAACAGCTTCCTCAGGTCTCCTCCATACGTGTCTATAGGACTTCTTTACAAGCTGTAGAATGGTTACAGTGCACATGAAAGGATTTACTGGAAAGTTTGTACTGGTTTACATTAAACTATACTATAAATGTATGTAAATATTTTATAATATTATGATATGTAATGGAAATATAATCATATTTTCTGATTGACTAATCCTTAGAAAGGTCAGATACTCTCAGAACATAAACATGAACATAATCACCAATAATCATAATCACCATTAATAGTTACCAATTACCAGCTCCATGAATATCATAATCACCATTAATAGCTACCATTGGCTACTGTAGTTTACGGTGTTCTCAGTGTTCTAGCAGTCTAGCTTAGATAGATAGATAGATAGATATGGATATGGATAGATAGATAGATAGATAGATAGATAGAGTGTTAGATAGATAGTGTTGTCCATAATAAGGAGCTTTTGTCAACAACTAACCCAGGGGTTCAGATGGCTGCAAACTCTGGAGAAGGGTTGCGGTTACTAGAAACAAGCAGACTGGTAAAACATGTTCAACATCACTGTGTGTTCACTGTGTGCTGAGTGTGTTTCACTAATTCACATTAAAAAGACCTCAAAAGCTTATACCTTTGCCCAAGACCCCAGCAGATGGCTGCAAAGAGAATTGTCTGCTAAAACATGTCCCTTCCTGTAAACAGCCT
Organism: Alosa alosa; assembly: GCF_017589495.1. Lineage (NCBI taxonomy): Eukaryota > Metazoa > Chordata > Actinopteri > Clupeiformes > Clupeidae > Alosa > Alosa alosa. The sequence goes on from NC_063204.1 coordinate 987,773, forward strand.
CAGTGTTGCACTTCCAGTCCAGTTTGTTATCCAGATGTACACCCAGATATTTGTAGTTTTCCACTACCTCCACCTCTTCCCCCATGATGGAGACAGTGTTCAACTTTGTCCTAGCCCTCCTAAAGTCTACTACCATCTCTTTGGTCTTGGCCACATTTAAGAGTAGGTGGTTGTTTCCACACCACGCCACAAAGCTGTTCACCAGTTCTCTATACTCAGTATCCTCCCCATCCTTCACACACCCTACAACTGCAGAGTCATCAGAGTATTTCTGCAGATGACAGGTTGCAGAGTTGTACTGAAAGTCTGAGGTGTATAATGTGAAGAGGAAAGGAGAGAGTACAGTCTCCTGCGGTGCTCCTGTGCTGCTAACCACCTTCTCGGACACACATCCTCCCATCCATACAAACTGTGGTCTTTCCGTCAGGTAATCAACAATCCATGATGTTATGGATGTCTCCATCTGCATCCTTTGTAGCTTCTCTCTTAGCAAAACAGGTTGTATGTAGTTGAAGGCACGGGAGAAGTCGAAAAACATTATTCTCACTGCACTACCAGCTTCATCCAGGTGGTTGTGGGCTCGCTGAAGCAGGTAGATGATGGCATCTTCAACACCAACCTCGCTTTGGTAGGCAAATTGCAGTGGGTCCATTGAGGTGGTCACCTGAGGTCTGAGGTGTGCCAACACCAATCTCCAGCACTTTCATGCAGTGTGATGTTAATGCCACTGGTCTGTAATCATTAAGGACTGATGGAGAAGACTTCTTGGGTACTGGAACAAGGCATGATGTTTTCCACAGCACGGGAACCTTCATCTGACACAGGCTGGTGTAGAATAGGCACTGTAGAATCCCACATAGCTGTTCTGCGCAGGCCTTCAGGACCCTGGGGCTTATGCCATCTGGGCCTGCAGCTTTGCTCTGACACAGACTCTCCAGCTGCCTCTTTACCTGGCTCCTGGAAACAGACAGGCTGATAGGGGAGATAGAGGAGGGCCCTGTATTTCCTGATGCAGGGGAGGTTGCTAATGGCGCTGTGTTGCAGTCCATGGTGGTGATCGAGAGGGTCGAGGAGGTGTGAGGATGCAGCTGAAGGGGTGGTGGATTTGAGGGGGAGGGGGAAGCAGGGGGTCCTGTGCTGAACCTGTTCAAAAACACATTCAGCTCGTTGGCTCTGTTCAGGTTTCCCTCAGCCTCAGCCAGTGATGGTCTTCATTCCCAACCACACATCCTTCATGTTGTTCTGCTGGAGTTTACTCCTATATGCCTCTTTGCTCTCCCTCAGCTTTTTTTTCAGTTACGGTGCTCTAGTGTTCTAGCGGTCTAGCTTATGGTGCTCTAGTGTTCTAGCACTCTAGTGTTCTAGCGCTCTAGCTTATGGTGCTCTAGTGTTCTAGCACTCTAGTGTTCTAGCGCTCTAGCTTATGATGCTCTAGTGTTCTAGCATTCTCAGTGTTCTAGCACTCTAGCTTACGGTGCTATAATGTTCTAGCACTCTAGTTTATGGTGTTCTAGTGTTCTAGCACTCTAGTTTACGGTGCTCTAGTGTTCTAGAACTCTATCTTACGGTGCTCTAGTGTTCTAGAACTCTAGCTTATGGTGTTCTAGTGTTCTAGCACTCTGTCTCACGCCCTACCACCGTGCTCCCCACAGGAGGCCAAGCGTTTCCAGAACATCGACAAGTCGTGGCAGAAGATCATGCAGCGCGCTCACGAGGTGCCGGACATGGTCCAGTGCAGTGTGGGCGACGAGACGCTGAGCCAGCTCCTCCCTCACCTGCTGGAGCAGCTGGAGGTGTGCCAGAAGTCGCTCAGCGGCTACCTGGAGAGGAAGCGCCTCCTGTTCCCCCGCTTCTTCTTCATCTCAGACCCCGCCCTCCTGGAGATCCTCGGACAGGCCTCCGACTCCCACACCATCCAGGTCTAGCGCCGCCCTGTGTGTGTGTGTGTGTGTGTGTGCGTGTGTGTGTGTGTGTGTGTTCTCCTCGGACAGGCCTCCGACTCCCACACCATCCAGGTCTAGCGCCGCCCTGTGTGTGTGTGTGTGTGTGTGTGCGTGCGTGTGTGTGTGTGTGTGTGTTCTCCTCAGACAGGCCTCTGCCACACCAACCAGGTCCAGCGTGGCTCCACTCAGTCCAGAGTTCTGGGGATTATTATGAGAAGTGGGATAGATTATTGGGATGGGGCTGATGATGTAATAGATGATATGGGATGGGGCAGATGATGTAATAGATGATGTAGGATGGGGCGGATGATGTGGGATGGGGCAGATGATGTAATAGATGATATGAAATGGGGCAGATGATGTAATAGATGATATGGGATGGGGCGGATGATGTGGGATGGGGCGGATGATGTAATAGATGATGTGGGATGGGGCAGATGATGTAGGACAGGGCAGATGATGTAATAGATGATGTAATAGATGATATGGGATGGGGTAGATGATGTGGGATGGGGCAGATGATGTAATAGATGATGTAATAGATGATATGGGATGGGGCAAATGATGTGGGATGGGGCAGATGATGTAATAGATGATGTAGGACAGGGCAGATGATGTGGGATGGGGCAGATGATGTAATAGATGATGTGGGATGGGGCAGATGATGTAGGACAGGGCAGATGATGTGGGATGGGGCAGATGATTTAATAGATGATGTAGGACAGGGCAGATGATGTAATAGATGATGTAGGACAGGGCATATGATGTAATAGGTGATGTAGGACAGGGCAGATGATGTAATAGATGATGTGGGATGGGGCAGATGATGTAGGACAGGGCAGATGATGTAGGATGAGGCAGATGATGTAATAGATGATGTGGGATGGGGTAGATGATGTGGGACAGGGCAGATGATGTAGGACAGGGAAGATGATGTGGGATGAGGTAGATGATGTGGGACAGGGCAGATGATGTGGGATGGGGTGGATGATGTAGGACAGGGCAGATGATGTAGGACAGGGCAGATTATGTGGGATGGGGCGGATGATGTTGCTCTCTTTGTGGCTGTGAAGCTCTTGCATCATATTTTCAGACGAATATTTCTACTTGAGAGTGTCATCAGTGATCTGCTCTGGTGTGCTGGGTAATAAGAGTAATGAGCATGTGTGTGTGTGTGTGTGTGTGTGTGTGTGTGTGTGTGTGCGTGTGTGGTAGGGGTAGTTCATGTTTTGCTGGGGGGATTACTGCTGAGATGACGACTTGAGACTCATTATTATGTGTGTGTGTGTGTGTGTGTGTGTGTATGGCGGGGGGGGGGGGGGGGGGGGTGTCATGTTTTGCTTCAGCAGTTTCTCTCATCTAATCACATCTCCCTGCATGAATAGAGGATCCATAGTAACACACCCGTGCTGTCTGCTTATCTAGGCCCATTTGTTGAGTCTCTTTGACAACGTGAACAGAGTGGTTTTCCACGAGAAGAACTACGACCAGATCCTGAGCTTTCAGTCCCAGGAAGGGGAGGCGGTGGCCCATGTATGTGGGTAGAGTGGGGTCATGTACGGTCAGGTAGGGGAGAGGGCCCTGCATGTACCCGGTCAGGTAGGGGAGTGGCCCTGCATGTACCGGTCAACATCCAAGTAGGGGGAGACCTGAGCGGATGCACTGATGATTGTTTGCAAATATGTATAGATGCTTACTGAACCTGTTGTGTTATTTAGGTACTGTAATGTAATTAAACATAGACGTATGAAATGTAATTGCAGTACTGCGGAAACTATATTCATACACACATATACAGATGTATATTCTGTGTAGGAGGCATTCTAAGGTCTGTTCTGATTTTTTTTTATTCTTTTGACCTAACAGGTCTCTGTGGCTGTAAATAGCCCTGTACTAAAGCAGACGTGTGTGTTTGGGGGAACGTGGAGGTGTTACTAAAGCAGATGTGTGTGTGTGTGTGTGTGTGTGTGTGTTTAGGGGAACGTGGAGGTGTTACTAAAGCAGTGTGTGTGTGTGTGTGTGTGTGTGTTTAGGGGAACGTGGAGGTGTGGTTGGGCCAGCTGCTCTCCGGTGTGAAGAGCACCATCCACAGCATCACCCGCCAGGCCCACCTGGCCATCAGTGACCCCGGCCTCAAGCTGCTGGAGTTCCAGGCCGCGTTCCCCGCCCAGGTGGGCCTCCTTGGGATCCAGCTCACGTGGACACGCGACGCAGAGGAGGCTCTCAAGCTCAGCAAGACCGACAAGAAGGTAGGAGAGGGAGTCCAGATTCCGCAATTCAATTCAGCAAAGTGCACTAGAACATAGAGTAGGTGTTCTTATTCTGTAAAGTGCACTAGAACATAGAGGAGGTGGTGTTGTTCTGGTGGGAGAGATGTAGAAATTAAAGGTGAGAGTCAGCACACTGTAGGAGTCTCTTCTCAGAAGTAACATATAAACAGTGAGAATACCCCAGAACTCTACAGAATGAACAGTGAGAATACCCCAGAACTCTACAGAATGCATACACTAAATTAAAGACAACAGATTTACAATAGATGTACAATGATCTGCCTAACACATTCCCTGAAACCACAGATTGTATTCATGTAACCATTGACTATTGTGTTGGGTAAGTTGTAGCTGCAATCACAGCTGCTTCCTGGTCACACACACATGCCACCACACACATGTATTAATGGACTTCATGCCACTGCACACACACACACACACATGTATTAATGGACTTCATGTACACTGTACCACTGCACACACACACACATGTATTAATGGACTTCATGCACACTGTACCACTGCACACACACACATGTATTAATGGACTTCATGCACACTGTACACACACACACATGTATTAATGGATGTTCATGCACACTGTACACACACACACATGTATTAATGGACTTCATGCATACTCTACCACTGCACACACACACACACACATGTATTAATGGACTTCATGTCACTGCACACACACACACATGTATTAATGGACTTCA